>NW_024962275.1:4898049-4963729 GCF_019238085.1 Lagopus leucura | reverse complement strand
TTTTGTTTTGCGTGTGTTTTCTCTGCTTACTTCCTTCCTTAACCTCTCTTTCGATGTGGGGTTTCGGACGGGGGGGGGAGGTAGAATGTAAGAAGTACAACGTAAGACTTTCCATAGGAATGGAAAATCAGTATGTGCACTTGGAGAATAAAATTTTTCTTCCTCTTCAGAAACCTAATGTGGATTCTGTTGTTAAGGCAGGAAGTAAGCAGAGAAAAAGTAAACATGAGGATGTAAAAGGCATAAATAATGCTCCCAGAATGCTTGCAAGAGGGCAAGGGTAGAGCATGTAACATCTGTTCTGTAAACACATCAGACTGATGTGGCTTATCCTGGAGACAAGATTAATGCAACAAACAGGACAACATTGAAGCAGAAGTAAGGAGCAGCTGACCTGAGTGAGATTGTATAGGAAGGATTTAAGAGAGCAAATGAAATGAGGAAAGGTCTCTGAGGTGGCCTGCTTCTGGCAGAATATACTGTGAGAAAATAGAGGATGTCGTATAAGTGTGACACACCTGTTGTATGTACACTGTGATTTGAATGTATGTGAAATTCTGGAAGCAAGTTACTTTGCCAAAAAATACTTTAGTGCTTTATGCTCTTGTATGGCAGGTTTGTAACAGAGTAACTTCAGCAGCTTTGTGTAGTGGTTTAAAGATGCTAAAATGTTTAGTTCAATGTAATAAGATGGACTGTAAATTTAAACAATCAGTGCTATTCATTTCAGATTTTTGTGTTTTATGTATATTTATTTACTACTTTGGGTGCCTTTAGGCCTTGGTGCTCGGGGCAACCTGCCTGCTTTGTGTATGGGTGAGACCACTGGTGGCTCACATCACAAGGGAGGACACTACAACAGGGTCCTTGTGAAGCAAATGCAACTTGCATTGTAGCTTCTTAAACTATGAAATTGTAAATTCCTAATCAGTGACATGGAAGAAAGATAGTTTTATTACAGTTTTGTTCTCTTGCTTAGCCCTTATTCCAAGTGGGATGTGCTGCCCTTGCAGGGAAGGTAAAGATGGATGTTCCTGAAGAACATCTGCAGCTTTTTGAAGCTTGAGTTCTTCCCTTCCACCTGCCAGCACTAAATCGTTCCTGCTCAAGCCAAGTATGTTTGCTGAGACAAACTATTTTGCCTGAGGAGAATGCTACGCTTTCCTACATCCCCCAACCCCCACAGCTTCTATGTCATTCCTGCCTGATCCCGTGTGGCTTTGGATGAAGTGCAAAACGTTCTCGGCACCTCTAGGCGGTACTGCTGAGACCAGTGGGTTCAGAGCCCTGACCGGAGGGGAGCCCCCTCCTGCATTCAGTTCCTTCTGGATGTGAGCTGGAGGCGCTGGGGCTGTTTCCACCGATCCTTCTAGAGCAGGGCTCGGCTGAAACGGCAACCACGTCACATTCACCTGCTTCGCAGGGCACAGCAGAAGGTGATGCCTCAGCAGCTGTCTGCCTCCAGCTCTGTAAGGGAACAGCAGAAATTTTTTCCCTAGCATATTGTGTTTAGCAAAGGAATCCTTCAGTATTAGTAGTAGATGAGATATGTATGTGGGGAGATCTCGAGAGATATTTGCCTCTTTTATAATGCACCCTTTTTCTCAAGGGTTAAATCATTCTCTGCTGACACTTGTAAGATTTGAAAGGCTTAGCAGCTATGAAATAAAATCCTTTACTAGTTTCTGATACTTAAACAGATTTGCATGACTCTCACATTTTACATGGGAATTGTAACAAGCTTCACTAGCGCTCAAAGCACATACTCAGTGCTTCAGTATGTATGTACTAAACTGAATGGCTCTAGGAGGGGCTCTGTGATCTTTAAAGCAAAAACATATTAAAAATGAGGATTATTTGCCTTGTTTTATGTACAAGATCAGTGTGGCTTTGAAAAGCATGACTTGTGCTGTCTTAGGCAAGGATGTGAGGAAAGCAGGATTTTATTTACCCCTCTTCAGTTGAACGTTTCTCGGCCATATCTGAAACTAATGAATGTAAACTTGTGCCTATTTTTTTTTCTTGATGTTCTAAAGGTGTAAATATCTGTCTGTGTTTGGCTTCTTCCTTTTTTTTTTTTTTTTCTTTTTTTGCTTTGTGGCTATTTTTTTTCTTCCTAATACCTCTTATCTTAGGATGTGGGCATTACAAGTTGAATAAGTCAAATAAAACTTTCCTTCACGATCTTGGTTTTTGTTCTTGAACTACCTAGAGAAACCTGCTAGAAACTGATACCTTGGTTTCCAATACAGGTGGCAGTTGTGGCAACACCCTTCCCAGGAGAGCAATAGTATAAAGCAAAGTTCCTTTGTCTTAGAGTCAAAATGCTAAAGTCAGAGCAAGTGAATTCTCATAGTTTTGTCTGTATGAAATTCTACTCAATAGTCTATACCCTGAGATCCAACAAGCTATAAAATAAACATGACAACTCACTGTACTTCGAGCAGTGGGTGAAAACTCCAGGGTTTCATTTTTCAGATTTGTCTTTTTCTCTTGGTGGTTTGATTGTGTTTACATGTGGTGTGCATAGGATAGCTGTCTGGGATTGTGATAACAGATAATCTCAGTAAGGAGCAGAATCTCTTGGACATTGTCCAGGTTTCTTATAGTATCCTTATCAGTCTCCCAACCTATGTGAAAGAAAAGCAGAGTAAAGACTGTGGGCTGATATTCGAGATGACCATCTGCTGAGCGATGCAGCAAACTCATCTTATTCCTCTGAGGCAATTGCACTGTGTTTAAATACTTTCCTTTTCAAACGACACAGAAAATAGATTGAGTCACATAGGTTGCTTGCTTCCACGGTGACTGAAATTTCAACCATATGCTTAAAAGAAGCTTCTGTTAGCATTAATGCAAGCCTGTCATGAACTGTGATATATGCAAATAAAATGTTCATGAATAGGAGAACTTCTGTCTCTTGCCACACCCAGCATGTTAGCTGAAAGAGTTAAAAAGGGGTTTACCTTGGTTTCCATGGTGTCAGACTGTATACTCATGACATCTTCAGAGCAGCTTTGTGCTTTCTTATGCTGATGGAACGGAGCAAAGGCTGCTCTCTGTATTGACACTTTCTTCTTATCTTCAGGAAGGAGTGGGTGAACGCAGCAATGAAGCCCACAATTTTCAGTACTTGTCATGGTACATAGATCAAATGTAATCCACTCCGCCAGCACAACTCTATATTCAAGAGCGGGGAAAGGAGGAGATTTATTTAGCTCAAATAGTGAAAGCAGTAAATCACTCACTCTCTCTTATATCACTCCTCTGAAATGAAATGAACTTCTGCAGTAAATATTTTCTTTCTTTCCAAAATAATGAGTCTTCGATGCTATTTTTCTCGCTATGACAAGATCAGTGCCAACCTGAAAAGCTTTTAAAATGAATTGGATACAATTGCTATTTGAAAGCTGCAGGAAAAAATGTGTTCAGGCCAGGATAGCCCAGTCCTGATGTACAGGAGACAACCCATCCCCTGCCTCTTGCCTCTGTGTGTCACTTCCTGCACTGCTCTTGTGCACTTTTAATATTTATTTTTAACTGTAATTAACTTTGGCTTGCTCTTCAGGTATATTTGCCTTTTGCGAGCTCTTTTTGTCTGTATTCCCTTCTCTGTGTGTCCTGCTTTGTCCTCGGGCTCTCCAGGTAAGCGTAGCTCTGTGACCACATAACGGGACCGTTCATTTTGATTGGGTCTTCAGTTCTAAAGGAATTTTCAGCAGAGCTCACAGCTGGTGCCCGCGTAGTGCAAAATGAAACGTTATGCTTTAAGTAGTGAAATGATGCAGTGCAGCTGCAGCAATCTCACAACACAGGGCGTCCCCTGTTCCTCATCCACGCGCGCTGCCGTCAGGAGCTGAGCGGGACGGGGCGCCTCAGGCCCCACACGGCCGCTTTAAGCGTCCCCGCCCGCAAGCCCCTTCCTCAGCCCCCCGCGCCAACCGCCACAGCCGATTGGCTAAGAGAGGGCTGCAATGGAAGCTGGTGATTGGCTAATCTGCATAGCTCTTCCCTCCAATGAGGGAGGATGCTGAGGCCCGCCTTTCTCTCGATTGGTATTCCGGCTACCTGCGCCCCCATTCCATTGGGCAGCGATGCTAGCAGCCTATTGGCTCCGCCACTCCCCGGGTTCGATTTTTAATTGGGTGGCTCTGGGTTGGCCGGCGCCTCACCTGCCGCTCATCGTCATTGGCTCGCTGCTCTCATCGCCCCCGCCCATTGGTCGCACCGCCCCTTAACTGCGCTCCAATTGGCTGTGGTGGCCCGGCCCGGTATCCGGGTAAGATGGCCGCAGTCGGAGAGTGCTCGCTCCCTGCTCCGTGGCGGCCGGTCTCCCTCACTCACGTCGAGTATCCCGCAGGTAAAGCTCCGCTTCGCCCCCGCCCGACCTCCCCGGTCCTCACTGCGTTACTCCTCTGGGCGGGCCCCGCCCGCCGCTCCACGGTACCTCTGAGGGCCAGGCTGGCGGCTGCCAAATAGTGAGCCATTGAGAGAGCGCCTGGAGGCGGCGGGGCGCGCGTGCGCGCTGGGGGACGGTGGAGCTTGCTGCGGGATAGTGAGCCGCGAGGGGGGACTCGGCGCATGCGCGCTGCGCGGGGCGCTGTGCCTCGGGGGCTGCGGGGATGGGGCCGTGAGGGGAGCTGGGGGCGAGCTCCCGTCCCCACAGCGATGCGAGGGCCCTGCGGCCCGGCCCGCCTTCCCCGCCGCCCTTCGGTGAGGTTGCGTGAAGCTCTGAGGTCCCAGTGTGCGGCGGTAAACGTCTGTGCACACCGCGGGTGTCGCGGCAGCGGGTGGGTCTGGGGGCTCTTCAGGTGCTTTGCGCTGTGTTGAGGCAGAGAGACTTTATTTTTTCATGCTCGTAGTCCAAAAATAAGGTAAAGTAGTGCGTGAAGTGTCAGGGCATTAGTCTCCACTAATCTTTGGTCTGGTCAAAGTCTGAAGGTGGTGTTAGTGCTGCTGGTTCGTCTCACTGTTCCCCAGGCTTGCCTTATTGCAGGGCTCTGCTTCCTGATGCTGCCCTCAGAAGCGCAGTACCAAAAGCTGCTGAAGCTCTTTGGAGTCCGCAGGGCTGGAGGTGCCGGCATAGCTGGGAGATGTGTGACAGAGCGCTGAGGAACACAGCTCCTGTGCACTCCCCATCATGGCTGTTTGCAGGGTTTTCCCCACGTTGTGCATGAAAGATCATTCGTTCCTTTTCTGTGTTTTCCTTCACCCCGTATGTTCTTCTGCTAACCTGCTTTTCAAGCGTGCCACTGTGAAAGCTAAGGGGAAAAGAGGGAATCTTTCCTCATAGCACAGACACGTCGCTGTCTTCTTTCTTTACCTGAACCTGACAGTGCACAGTGTGCTGTGTGCTCCTCCTTGGGCAGGGGTGGGAAATGAGGGTGTTTGAAATCTGCAGGTTTGGCAGTGTAAGGGTCGCCCGACAGACCTTAAGGAGTCATAATCATAGATTAGTTTGTGATGGAAAGGGACCCTGGAGGAATGTGACAATGTGATTATTTTCTCTCATCGTTGACTGCTTTTTTTTTTTTACAGTCCAATGCAGAAGGTGACTGTGTGGGGCAGATAAATCACAGCCAGCTCAGGGCTGTGTGTTACAGGGAAGAGCACTGTGCTAGGCTTGGGTCAAATGAGTGATTCTGGAAGCCCAAAAACAGAGACAGAAGACTGAAAGATTAAAACATGTCTAGGTACTGAAGTGTCTTCATCCATGCTGATCTAGAAAAATGCTTTGCAATAAGATGGTCAGCCTTGGATTCAGGGGAAGTGCTCTAACTTTATTTAGAAAGCTGTTATGCTCTGTCTGTGTAGGGCTTAAGTCCAGATCCATTAAAGCTGCTAGATAATATATTTATAAAATAATGATGAGCAGTATGCTCAGTACGGTGGAATTGATGTAACCTTGTGCTGACAGAGAGGGGTTGGAATGAGAAATAGATCCTGCTTTTACCAACATAAATTATTAAACTCTCTTGGCACATCACGTACCGTCGTGTGACAAACTCTTTTGCTCTTGGCTGATCCCTGGGGCTGCTGGCCTGGCATGCAGCGAGCTGAGCCATGGTGGCAACTGACTCTTCAAATCTCTTGTCTTTAAAGACTTTCAGCACAGAGCTGCTGTTGCCCCAGCTTTTGTCTGCAGCGAGTGAGTGGCCTCCCACTGTGATCAGCTGAACATCGGTCTTGGCTGATGTTTGTCTGACAGAGGAAGCCTGTTCTTGGGTTTCTGCTAGTGGCTGTGAAAGGGACAGGTGCATCCAGAAGGATGCTCATCTTTCCTGCCTCTCTCTAATGTTTCCTTGTCAATACAGATACTTCAGATGGTCGTTCGTGGTGCTGGGGTGGCTGCACAGTCTTTGAAGCTTTTTGCAGTGTCAGCTTTGAGGAACAACAGATAAATGCTCTGCTAGAATGATCTGCAAACAGATGGAATAATGGCATTTTTGAGAACCTAACGGAAAAATTATTGATAGAAAACATCGAAGTCAAAGCTAGAGAAAAGACAGACAATGGCAGTGCTACTTGACAATGCATTAAAGCATGCTTCTTGGGGGGATGGTCTTTAAAAACATCCTGCTGTCACTTTTCATAGCAGCAACTGTGCTGTTGTGAAACCAAGGGATCATTTGGCACAGTGTGGGGTCCCTGGCAGGTGGGCAGGAGTAATGCTTCTTCTGTGTATCTTCCAGTAACGAGCTGGTGATTGCATCAGGATTGTGATGTCCGTTAATGGGTCCGTAAAAGCTATACTCTAATTGCTCTTTGGACCCATTTCCACTTTGGATCTCTGCAGTACCAGTGGCACTGAGCTTGATGTTTTTTCTGCTGTTAAGCTCACTGCTCAGTAATTTCATTGAATGCTCTCTATTTCACGTGCACTGAGACGTAACAAATGTTTGCTATTTCTCTGTATTATACAAGAGCCAGTGCTATTGCATTATTTTTCCTTTTCACTTGAAAACTGGAGTTCCTTGATATGAGTGGCTGCTGTTCCATTTCTGTTATCTTGATCCACTTTCTATTTGCCTTTGCTGTGTTTGCTGTTACGTTACATCAAGAATCACGTAAGAATTTTTAGTGATTTCAGCTCAGTAACTTCTGGCTCTTAAAATGTTCTCCTTGGTTTCTGGACTGCTCCGGTGCACTGGATGCTGCTCTGAAGGTGTTGGCTCATGCTAAGCCAGAGATGATTTTTAACTAAACTAAATCCCACTGCTGTGTGTGTATCATTAGGGTTGTTGTTTTTCCGTGTGCATTACTTTGCATGGCATGACTTTGTGTTGCAGACTTAAAACACATCTTCAGGGACTTCCTGCCTGTAGGTTGAGTTTCACTGGTGGAGAATCGCAGATTCTGGTTTGTTTGGGATTAAAAAAAAAATCCTTCAGTGCAGCTGGGATCCTTAAAGCTTTGGGACTTGTCTTTTTCACATTTGACAAGCTGTGAGGACAGAACCCTGCAGTGGCAAACCCTTTCTCTGCAGAATGACTGAGAATCTTCCTGTGTTCTCTTAGGTGTGTTTGCTATTGTCAGGCAGAGGTGGAGTGGCAAGTGTGCAGAGCTGGCTGACGGTCAGCCTGTGATGCCCCTATAAGCATGTCTGCCCTGCAGGTCCTTGCCCTGCTTTCTGCTCGGGGTGGCAGCTCACCAGCTGGGGCTCATTTCACACCTCAGTATTTCTTTAAAACCCGATGATTTGGTTTCTTCAATGCTGGGTTTTACGTTCAATCTTTCTGCACAAGTTTGAGGTCTGTGTGTCTCATGGTGTAGTTTAAAGCCTCCTGAAAATATTTGTGTTGTTGCACAGCTTGTGACAGCAGGATGCGTGCAAGCAGAGCAAATGGAAATCAGTCATGAATTCTTACTGGTGTCAATGCACATGAAACAAAATACAGTGTTTGTCTGTGCAACTTGCACGTAGACCAGCAGCAGTGCCACAAGGAGATGCCTCAATAGGAAGCTGTGGTGGTAAAGCCAGGTCTTGTGGTAGGATGTGGGTAGTGCTGTTGATTCACATTTTTCTTATGTGCAGGTTGAGCTGGTGTGGCAAACCTTGCGTGTTTCCCCTGACAGAATGCTGGGTAAAATGTTGAATTAGAGCAGAAGTAAATGCTGAATGAAGGTGGAAGAAATGGTGCACTTCTGAGCTGTGAGTGGTGTTCCTTCTGTTCATCCCTTGGATGCCTATAATTGAGGTAGTTAGGTTCTTTATTTTTCATCTTCCTCCTTAAATGATGCTGGATTTACTTAAAAAAAAATAAATAAAATAAAACAACCACAACAAATAAGAACCCAGGCTGTGTATTAAATATATTTTTTTCTTGCAGTTTCCAGAGATTTTGGTGCTGCTCATGAGGTGTGCTCTCCCTGGCCGGAGGCATTACTTTGTGTTCTCAAGTTGAAGCAAAATTGAGGAATTCTTTTCATAATGGAACCTGCTTGCTAGATCTGATGGATGTGAAGCTGCCGGCTCTCCTGCGATTCCCCGCTCCCTGGGAAGAGTTCCCTGAGTGTGCTGGAGCGTGAGAGTGGGCAGCAATGATACAAGTTGTCATTCCCTGGGGCTCTGAGCAGCGCTCAGCACAGCCCTGCTCTCCCAGCTCCTTCGCCTGCACTTCCAGTCATTGCAGAGCTGGTTCCGTTAGCCTAGCTCTGCCTTAACCTGCTAATCTAGCAAGTGCTCTTATGATGGTTCTATTGAGTTTCTGGTGCAGTTTGCAGGGCACAGGCTTCAGTTAATGCACAGCTATTTTGTTACCTCATCTAGAAAGAGCAGCTTCAGAACGTGATCCTGTTTGATTATGTTGGCCACAGCAATAGGAGGTGCTGTGGGTACTGTCTCTGTTCTGTTTTAAAGGGGCAGTTAAGTGTTGACTGATTTGTGGTATTGGGTTCAGGTGGGAAGTGTGTGCTGGTGGTTTGATTTATTGGGAATGCTCTCTGATAGCATCATGGAGGATCCTCAATATGATGTTACTGGTGCTTTTTAAATTAAAGGCAACATCCTGAAGTATTCCTCTGTCTGAGCAGGTAAGAGACATCCCCCTGCCCTTCCCCAGAAGACAAATAATTTGGTTTCTGTTGACAAAATAATGTCTTCAATACCAAAATACTTACGTACCATGGATTTACAGAGAGTGATCTGAAACGTGGCGATTCCTCAGTGAGGAACTAACCTGTATTGATGACACTGGAACTGAGGCTTCTGGAAAGTGTTCCTAAAGCTTTCAGTTTGGGATGTCTGGTAGCTTATCTCATGAATTTCTTCTTCATTTAAGGTCAGTTCATGGAGTGTAATTTATATGAAACACCGTTAGGGGCGTGATGCTCTGTTGGTAGGCAGCTGATGCACCTACTTCCACTTTGCATTACCATGATAGGTCACAGTTCTGCTTTGGTGGCTTCTGGAACCCACCTGCTGCAGAGCAAACCTGCCACGTGTCATAAGAAAAGTTCCAAATTGAGTGTTTTCTAACACTTTTCAGGTTATGAACAAAATATAACCTCACTCCAACCAAACCCCAGTATTCTTGGGGGTTTATCCTGCAAATCTGGATTTCACTGGCGTTACAAACTAAAACATGTAGGAATTCTGCTTGGTGATGAAGTTGTTCCCAAATCTAATTCTTCAGGGAACAGAAGCAGGGCAGACTTGGGTTGTGATGCATAGCTCTGCAATGTTGCTTTCCCCTTCCTGTGTCCATGCTAGTTCAGCATAAAGCAGACATGTGTCTGAAGTGCCTTATGTCTTCTTGTGAGATCTCCTGGATTCTTCCAGGGGATGACTACACTGTTTGCTAGTGAGGTGCAGGCCCAGTATCCCTTCTGTATGACACAAGTGGGCTACTGACAAAAAAATCCTTGGCTTTCTTTTTTTTTCCCCTCCTCCCTTCATCTGCAGTGTTTAGCTATTTGTTTCCTCCCTGTGTTGCTAATGCTAGTGTTCATGCAGACACATGGTGAGACAGATTAGGAAGCTGATCCAGCTGAAAACGAACCCATTTTAGGAAGGGAGTGGGAAAGGATTTGTTTGGGGAGTGTTTTCTGGTAATTGCTGGCACGGGCAGGCAGTGTGAATGCGGGGAGGGAAAGATGCTGCCTCTTCTGCAGCAGCCTGCGCTTCTGCTGGGTTAAAGTGGCTCTGGGCCCACACCCGTGGTCACTGTTGTAAATTGGCTGGCAGTAATCTCTGCTGAAGGATGCCAAGCTCCTCTCATCCCCGCTTTTGAACCTGCATGTGAGCACTGCTGCCTTCCTTGCCTCAGCTCCCGTTGGGCTCCACAGTTGCTGTCAGTCTGCAAAATGGAGACGTGCTGCAGTGCTGAGTTTACCCCTCTGCTCTCAGCCATTCGGGGCAGCAGCTGACCCACATCCTGGTGACAAGTACTTGTGAAGTTCAGGCTGATTTGTTTCTCTTGTTTGTTTCCCTAGGTGATTTCTCTGGTCAGCTTTTAGCTTATTTGAGTCTTGGTCCAATATTCATTATTGTTGGCTTTGTAACACTCATCATATTCAAGAGAGAGCTTCACACGGTGAGTTTTTCTCTCCCTACCCAGCTTCTCCTTACAACAGAAATGTTGGCATTTGTGACATGGTGCTCCTGTTTTCACACTTTTGCTCTCTGTAAACAGGAAAAAAAAAAGCTTAGGTAAGGTGACCTGCTGTCAACAGCAGGAGATGCTACCATTTGTTAAGGCTAAAAGATTAGTCTTTGATGTTCTGTTACTCTGTGCTATGTTTTAGCCAGATCTGTGCACAAACATCAATGAGAGATATCTGAGATTCAGTGCTGTTTCATGGGGGGATATAGTAGCATTTTACCTTGATCCAAAATCCATGAGGGTCATAGCATCGGCAGGGTTTGCAAGATGGATAATGTGCAGGAAATGGTGTCTGACTCAGTAGGATGTGCTTTCTCTGAACAGCAGGGAGGCACAAAATAAGATTCAAAATAAAACCTACAAATTCCTGCGGGACTGGATCTGTCTCAGGGCTGCTTCCCAGCTGTGCATTGAATAGCAGGGACGGAAGAGACTTCACTTCTGTCCAAGTGAGCAATAAAGGACTCCTCAGTAGTGCTTTGCCTGCTCTGACAGGTGGTTGGGAGTCAATGTCATGGATAAATGCTCTTCAGGAGGCATGAAGCACTTGTAAAATTTGCTCTCGGTAAACAGATAAAATGGGGCCACTGAAGGGATTTTGGCAGCAGGTTCCTGATACAAGGCCATGGTGTCGTGGGAACCAGTGGCTCAGGGGACCTGGGAGTGGGACTTCTAGGTTCCTAAACTGAAGGAAAGACAGCTGTTAAATTTAGACAATCCAACTTTTTTTTTTTTCCTCTTCTGCTGCCCCAAGGCTGAACATAACCTAGAGCATCTACTGTCTGAAAATCAACAGATTTTTGATGATTGTTATCATCTAACACTTGTTAGATGGTTATCAGTGATGCACCAAGGGTTGAGGTTGGCTCCCAGTTCATGTGAACTGGTGTGAGGCACCAGCTGCCCGTAGATCAGGACACAGAGTGGGAAACTCAAGTAGGGCTGAGCGTTGAGGAGTCAGTGTCACCACCAGCTGGGAATTTTGTCACAGCAGTAGGACTTAAGCTCGAGGGGCTGTAGGAAATCATGGTGATCTTAGGAGGTCTTTTCCACCTTTCAAGTCCGGCCGTCAACCTATTATTACTGCTGATGAACTGTGTGATAAGAAGAACAGCGATTGCTGCCAATCTTCAGAATGTGACTTCATTTTAGGCTGAAGGCAGCAGCTTCAGGATGGAAACATTCATAGAGGGGAAAAGCCAGAAAGCCTAAAAAATTGCTCTTTGAGCTAATTGCCCAAATAGTGGTGTGTGTGCTCCCCCTGTTGGCTGAATGTGACAGACGATCCCTTCAAACAGGCTCTATTTAAAAGTACTTCTTTCTGTGCTTCCTGATGGGAGTGTGCAAACGTTATTGCTGTACACGTGTCATTGTTGTCCTCTGAATTATCAGCTGACAGCTTTGTGTGCCCAATGTGTTGTCAGATACACAAAGGAGACTGAAAAATAAATGCTTTTCTTCCTCAGCTAGAGTATTGGGAAGCTGCTGGTTGTAATACTGGTAGTCAAAAAAGAAAATTAGAAATGCATGACTTGGGGGTTTCTCGACAGAGAGAACCTGGTAAGTAGATGAATCTTTTTAAATAGGATGACACAGTTGTCTTGCCTTCACAGATCTCTTTCTTGGGAGGGCTGGCTTTCAACGAGGGAGTGAACTGGTTAATAAAAAATGTTATCCGGGAGCCACGGCCCTGTGAAGGTACGGTACGGCCTGCTGCTGGCATGGGGTTGGTTGACCTTGAGTGGAATGATAGCTGTGGGGTGTTAGAAGGTGCTTTCCTGTTTGCCTCGTGTTGGCTTTGGATGTTTGGGTGTAAGAAGGCTGGCAGAGATGTGTCCTGTGAACCTGTGTGCGCAGAGTCCAGTGGAGTTGTTTGGCTTTACCTTTGGAGTGTTCCTGTTGCCGTGTACAGGGCAGACCTTGACCATACTCTTTCTTCTTCTCTTCCCAGAAGCCCATTCAACAGTGACCACAAAATATGGGATGCCGTCCAGCCACTCCCAGTTCATGTGGTTTTTCTCTGTCTATTCATTTCTGTTCCTTTATTTAAGGTAAAAGTTCAGTATCAGGTTTTGGCTGTTAATATGTTGAAACACCTCCAGTAGGTGGCTTCCTTGCTGTGTGCTGCTTCAGCACGCAGTGTAGTTAAATCTGAGGCCCTCCACAATTTGCTGTGTGGATGAAGTGTTTCTATTGGAATGTAGGACTGTGGTTACCACTGCTGAGAAGGGAAGGGTAGGGGTGGGCTTCCTGATGCCTGTCTGGGTACAGGTCTCCTAATTTGCTTCTTACAAGCCACGATGATCCATCAGTGTGAGGGAAGGGGAGGGTGGTGAGTAGAGAGGAGGAAAGAAGAGCTACTTTCTCATGTATCTGCTCAGTTTTGTCATTGGGGTTGTCTGTGGTCTCAGGTAATACCTTTTCCCACTTGCATGACCTTTTAGTTCATCTCCCATACCAAGTACTGTCTTTTTGCGCTGTGCTGTTCTGAAAATGTTGCTGGCATGGCTCTGTCTTGTGGCTCCAAGTGTGAAGGGCAAAATTCATTGTTCCTTCTAGCTTTATGGGCAGTGGAGGACTCTGAGGTCTTAGCTCCTTGTTGCATATGCTTGGCACGTGCCTTTCACATCAGTTGTGGTAATTGTCAGCGTTCTGGCTCCATCACAGCAATCCCTGAAAACAGTTGAAGAGAGAAGTATGGCTTTCTGGCTTCTGTGTAACTGCTGCCAGTGGGACAGACTGATGCTGGGATGATACTGAGCTGCCCATCACCCCTTGGAGCAGAGCTTTCCTAGGGTTTCAGAAGTAGTGAGAGTAGTGACAAGGACTCCTCAGCTTCCTGCCACTGTGCTAATGGCTCTCCATCTCTTTCAGAATGCACCAAACAAACAATGCGAGGTTTCTGGATTTACTATGGCGACATGTGCTGTCCATCTGCCTCGTCACAGTGGCTTTGCTAGTCTCATATAGTAGGTATGGAGCAATTGTTTGTCTTATGCTCTCATACACCCCTGTGGCTTTTAACAGCCCGCAGAGCTGTCCTTCTTTGTCCCTTGTTTCTGATGTAATTCTCTACGACTGTGCAAGTGAGAGAGCTTTTGCTGCGTTGCCATGAGCCCCTTCAAATAACGAGACAAAGGTGCTACGTGTGTGGTGCTTCACAGATGCATTTATGAAACCTGTGAGATCACCTGAGCCTGTGCCCAGCTCCCTGCTGGCTCCATTGCCATGCTCAAGCCTCACTGCCTAGCCCTCTTTCCAGCACTAATCATGAAAGCATTGCACCATGGCTTGGCACACCAGCATCTGCAGCACGTGGGTTGCTACAGTGGGTCAAACTGTTTGTTTTGCTTGAGCATTAGCTACAGACATTTATAGCTGTTTGACTTGCAAGATTTAGTTATGTTAACATCACGAGTAATGAAAATGAAGTGTTGATAATGATTTACTTTTTTCCTTTAACAAATAATACGATGTGCTTCAGTGGGTGGAAGCAGACAGATACAGCCTTATTTCCAGCCTGAATCTTCCACAGCAGAGTAGTTTGGACAGTTGGCTGCATGCTAGTGCTGCCTCCTTATTACTGGTTGCTTTTAAAACTGGCAGGACAATTTCATAAAAGATGTATGGTCTAATTCAAATAAAGATTAACTTGTGAGGAAATCTTTCTGCAAAGCCGGTCAACTAAGGTGATCTTAATGGCTGCACGCATGGGGGGAGAAGAATTTTGAGTGTGATTCATGTAGGTTGTGTGCAGGGGTAACTTTAGGAACCATCAACACAGCTTTCTGGTTGGTTGCAACTGCAGTAGGTGCTCTGTGGTTGTGCAGCCTGTGTGTTGTCACACTTGAGAGCTGCAAAACTAAGACAAAAATGTTTCAAGTCTGCAAGCCTTGGTGGCTTGAAGGAGATTTCTGCTGCTGGCTTTGGAGAAGTCTCTCATGGGAACTACAGTGGCAGTTCTTCAGCTCATCGTGGTGATACGTGGTGAATTATTCAGTTAAGCCCAACATAGAAATTGTAAGCTGAATCTGCTGCAGCAGAGGAGGCACAGTTTGTATTCCAGCTTTTTCAACTTTTTAATGAAAAATGAAGTAAAATATCCACTTCTGACATCTGGAGGATAACTTCCTCAGAACTTGAGTGAGTCCAGCCTTGAGTTGCACCTACTCTTGCTTTAATGCCTGCCTGGTGACTTTTCTCTTCCACTGCAGGGTTTATTTGCTTTACCACACCTGGAGCCAAGTCTTATATGGAGGTGTGGCAGGAAGCGTTATGGCCATAGCCTGGTTTGCCTTCACACAAGAGATACTAACTCCTCTCTTCCCAAGGATAGCTGCATGGTGAGTCTCTGTTCTGTGAGGTTTTATTCCTGCAAGTCTGCATTTCTTAGATCACCGTTGTGCTCATTAAATGAGTTTCTTGAAATGAATTGATTACACCATAAAGTACAAAAAAAAGTGTAAAAATTGTATCTTGCATCTGAAGGAAAAATGCAGAGATACTTTAGTTTCTAAAACTGTTGTAGCTGTAGAAGCCCTGTCTCCATGGGCTGATCAAAGTCCTGTTAACTATGTTATAAGTATTAGAAATGGGAATTCCTGGGTTCTGTTCCAGCTTTGATGGCTTTGTTGTACAGCTGTATAACATGTTCTTCTGTGTTTTCTTCTGCATGTCTATACAAAAGATCACGTATGGATGGGGGAGAGAGGACATTTAAGAAACACATTTGTAAGGCCCCTCTAAAGTTGTAGGTTGTGGCAGACTATTGGTTAAGAAGTAGCTTTTCATATCATAGAATGGTTTGGGAAGGAAGGGACCTTAAAGCCCCCCCAGTTCCAGCCCTGTTGTGGTTGGGTGTCCCCCACCAGCTCAGGCTGCCCAGGGCCCCATCTGGCCTGGCTTTGGGCACCTCCAGGGGCAGAGTCTTCATAACTTCTTTGAGCAACTTCTTAATCAGTTTGACAACCAAGTGAGATTACAAAGCCATTTAAACTTAACACAGTCCAAAAATATTATATGAGAAAAGAAAAAACTATTCTTTTCTCTGATTGAATTTAACAAGGAGCCTTCTTCCCAGACTCGAAGGATAATAGAATAGCAATGTTATATTTGAACCAGATTTTATGCTGTGTCGTTATGTATTAGGGTTGTTTTGTTTTTGTATTCTGATCAAAATTGGGTAGAGAGCAAATCTGATTTCTCCACTTTCTACCACCTTCTCTACTTTCAGGCCCATTTCAGAGTTCTTTTTAATCCGAGACACCAGCCTCATTCCTAACATCCTGTGGTTTGAATATACAGTCACAAGAGCAGAAGCAAGGTAAGTGATCTGAGGTGAGGGAGCAAGAGCTGTAGCTAGCTTGACTTGAGATGTGGTTCTTACGTATTAGAAAATAATGGCTGCTGTGGATGGAGCAGTGTAAGAAACCCCAAGTTGTAGGCAACTACTGCATGTGGAAGGTGGATCTGCTGGGGAGGTTAGTGTTTAATTTATGGAGTTATGCCAGCTTTCCAGTCCATGTTCCTTGCAAGCAGGTGTTTTTAATCTTGCATCTGTGCGTGAGCTTGTGCACACTTCGAACATGGCGGCTGTTGTGTAGGGAGTAGGAAGGACTGAAATCCCCGCAGAGTGTGATGGGGGCAGTTTTGTGTGAAGCTGTGCAAAGCCTTGCTTTAATCCTTCTGTCTTTTACCCACTGGTTTGCCTGTCTCACCTTGTCCTCTGTTGTGGTGTTGCAGAAACAGACAGCGCAAGCTGGGTACGAAGCTCCAGTGACTCAGGAGGTGTGGGGACCAGAGCGTGCGTTTTAACAGAGACAGACAAGAGCAGAGACCTGGGAGCAGCGAGGAGCCTTTAAACAGACGGACCAAAGGAACAGGCAGGGACCATACCCAAAACCTGAAAGCCTTTGCTCTGCTTTAGCAGCTAGCTGGATGCTCCCTGATGCATGTGGGACCGTGCAGGAGTAGAAACTCATTTTCAACACAGATGCACATTGCCGGTTGGAATGTACCATCATGTCTACGTCAGGGGAAGGGGGTGAAAATGCCTGGTGTCATGTTTGGGGGAGGGAAAACCAAAAGAAATCATTTCTGTGACTTTTTTTCTTTTTTTTTCTTCTTTTTTTTTTTTTTTCTTTAGCATGAAATATACACACTATTTATTTATTTTTTTTTTAAATGGAGCAATTGTTTTTGGGGTGGGAGAGGCCTTGTGTGTTTTGTTTTGCTTTTTTGTTTGGGGGTTTTTCTTTTTGGAGGAAGATGACAAAACTAATCTCCAGTTGGTCATGGTTAATTAGAGCTTTTAGTTTTTAAACATTTCTCAGGAGGGAGGGGAACTGAGATGGCGTGACCGAGGTAGAAGGGAGAGGAGGGTTTCTTCCCTTTCTACAACCAGCCTGGGTGATCAAAATCAATTCCAACTGCACTTTGTACAGACAGAAAGTACTAAAGATTTGAATATTATTTTTTTTTTTAAAACACTAGTGATGATTCTGTGGGGAAGCCTGCACGGATTCTGTTAAGGGGAGTGTGTGTGTAAAACAAAGGAAAACTGAAATACACTGATATTATTATTATTATTATTATTATTTTCCACTGCTGCTCCTGGTATGTAATTAGCAAGGGTGTCTTTCTCAGAATCTCTTCTAGGTGGCAAGGTTACCATACGTATCTCATGTTTATTTCATCTCTTCCTTTATTCTTTTATTACCTCAGGGTTGTTGGGATCTGTACAGCGTCTGTTGTACTGGGTGTGCTACTGATAGCACTAGAAACCCATTGGTTACAAGCAATGCTATGCTCCAGTAAGGGTCAGCCCAAAGCCTTACAAAATTCAGTTGCTAGTTTCTGTCTTAAGCACTGGATTTTTTTTTTTAATTTTATTATTAGTATTATTTTTGTTAGAAGGATTTTAAAGATGAACAAAATGACAGCTGTAGACAAATAAGGTGAACAACTAATAGCTAGCTCAGCTGCTGTGTGAATTTTTAAAGAGTCCCGTTGGAATCCAATTGTGAACTCAAGTGGTGAATTATTCTAGCAGATACTCCTGCCAGTTCTTATGGTGGGTTGCTCAGGGTTCAGCAGGAGCAACCTTGAATACCAAACTCCTACAAACAAGTTTTGTTTTCCATCCTTCTTCCGTTGGATTCTTTGTTTGGCTAGTCAGCTCTCTGGGTGCTGTGTCTCTGTGGGAGTGTGCCTGCCATCTGTGTGTGCTGGTGATGCCTACGACTTCAGCCATCCGTGAGTTAACCTGGCAAGGGCTATACTCAACGTGCTTCAGGGCTGTGCATGGACACTTCCTGTATTTCTAGTATATAATGCAGCAGTTCAAGTGCAAGTACAGAGAAATATTTATTCAAAGCACAATTGACTTGAACTTTCACAGATAAAGGACAGCTTCTGGCTCAAAGGTCATTGGTGTGCCTTCGATGCAGTCATGTGAGCAGAGGTAAAATGACTGTCACATCTCAGTCTTGCTGCCTGTTTTAATATCTTCACTTTAAACAGACTCCTGCATTATAAAGCTGCTTGAAGTGAGATGTTTCTGTTCGTCTTGATTTTTAAAATTTTTGTATTTTTTTTTTTTTTAAGTTTTCATCTGTGCCTGTTGCCATAGGAGTTTGTGTGTTTATAAGGAGCAGGAGTTGGCTGCTGTACAAACTGTTGGACAACCAGAGTATTAACTGTAGAGTAGAAAGTAGCAATCCTGATTCAGTTCAGGAATGAAGCCATTTAAATTTCTCTGTTTAGGTAGCTTTGTGTAGTGAACTAATTGTTTTTCAGTTGCATTGAGTCAGGTTTAAGAACTGTTCTAACTTGTTGCATAACACGAGCGGTCCTGTTTCTCTTACCGTCTGAAGGACCTGAGCACTAGATCAGCTCTGAAGGTGCACCCAAATGAAGAGGCATCTTACAGCTTTCATGGGAACGTGGAACTGGACTTGCTGTATTAAAATTGGGATAGAACATCACGTAAGCCTTGTAACATAGTGGCATCTTACGAATGAGTCTGACAGCTGGTACTAATCACTTAGGACTTATTTTTTTCTTTGCATCACTTAGAAGTGAACTTACAAAGTCAGAAGGGGGATCGCAGGTTCTTCCCTAAGGAAAAGGCTGAAAAGTGCTTAAGGAGTGGATGGCACTTCTTCAGTTTCTTGTAAGCTGAAAGCCAGCTGGCAAAACTGTGTGGAAGCAGCAGTTGAACTAGAGAAGGGATTACATGTCCTCATGGAGAGCAGAACTGGGTACAAAGCTGTTCCTCTTCATGCTGCCTTCAAACCCAGGCTTCCTGCAGTAATGCTTAGGGGTGTGACAGGGAGAAGAGCTCTCGTAAGACACTGTAATAGACTGTGTTCTGTGATTTGTTTGTAATCTGCATCTTCCACCTACTCTTGCTGTACCTTTCCAGAAGTCTTTGCAATATTTGATGGTAGAAATTTGTTAGCAATCCCATGGATTTTCTTAACTAAATGGTGCTGTGCAGGAAAAAGATTCAAGCTCTGCCTTACTCTAAACTCGTATGAAGTCTCCTGCCACTAGTTTTCTGAAACAACAATATTTCCTTTGGAATACATGGCTTTGCAAGCAGATGCTTTCAAGTTCCTCCCCTGTACTCAAGGGCTGGATGGAGATTCTAAGACAATAAAAAGGAAGGTGACAGAACATCGTGGTTCACTGTTCTTGCTGTCCCCACTTGTGAACACTCTCCTGTAAGGGCAGGACTGTAACTTGGGCAGTACTGAAGCAGATTGAAGTATTTTTGTAGCACTGACTTGTTTATTGTGTTTCAGTTTATTCGAAGAACATTTCAAAACTGCACGACATGAATTACATTATCAAAACAGAACTTAATACAGCTAACCAGCAAAGCATGCAAACACTACCAGGCTGTATCATAAATTGCACTTAAACCCCAGGAGTTTGTTGAATGTTCTCAGTCTGTGCGTTTCTTTATTTGCTCCAAATCAGTAGTTTTCCCAGAAGTTTTGTTTCTCGTACTGAATGCATCTTTAAGACTATCGACATCTCTCACTAAAGCAATCAGACAATCAAAAACAGAGAGGAGAACAGTATTCAGTAAGTTTACACTGGAGAAACTGAAGGTATGAATTGGAATACTATCACATTTTAGAACCCGCACAATAAAGTACGTTTTTCTTTTTAAAGAGAAACCTTGTAATGATTTCAGCGTCCTTTCAAGCACATCAGAAAGCAAGTTTTCATCTGAATTTCAGCTCCTTATGTCATTAAGGATGCATAAAGTGGTTTAATAACCTTGTCTTTCAGTGTGATACTCTGCTTCTCACAGCTGCGCTCTGCTGAAGCTGGTGGGATATCTAGATTTAGAGCCAGGAAATATCAGTCCCATTTCTGAGATAGAGTCACAGCAGGGCATTACTTCTGCTCAATCTTTAATAGGCACTTTATTTAAGGCCCTTTCCTTTCATAAGACAGAAGGAGAAAGGGGCAGCTTACAAGTACTGAAATGACAGTGCTGTATTATCAGTGGTTCAAGGCATTGCAGATGGGAAAGTAACTCACCCCCAAGCACAGATGTTGATCCAGCATGAGGGGAAGATTACTTTGGCAAACAAAAAAATACATTTTTCAAAGTAAAAAGTATAAAAGTAGCTGTTCTTTCAGCAAGGTGTGGTCTTTTATGTAGTACTTACAGTCACTCACTCTCTGATAATACTGCTTATCCTCTTGTAATTTTCAGTCTACCTCACAGCAGAGGAATAAGAGAGCAGGAATGTGTGTTCACAGGTTTTTGGTGCTCCCACTGTTTCCTTAGACTATTGCACTCCATTCAGGATTCTTCTAAAAGATCAACTAAATCCATGTAAATGATGTGAAGGTGGCAGTTCATACAATCACTGGCTGTGCAGGTGAGTTTCAGTTAAATTTTCCATTGTAAGGTTTATTTAGGTGTATGAAGCTTTAAAACAATATCCTTCTAGGAAAAAAAAAACTGCAACAGTTCTGACTTGTGTCTTTTTCAAAGCAGATGAGAACAGTATTTTTCTCTAAACTGATTTAGTGCAAAATTCCTCATGTCTGTTTACCAAGGCACTTTGATCATATCTGTGATCATAAAAGTAGCAATTAGGATCAAATGTTTTGCTCTAACAGTACAGGCCATCAGATTTACAACGCATCTTGTTTACTGTGATGTCCCAACCATCTTATCTTGAAGGGTGTGCAGTTTAAATATTAAATCCCTGTTGCTGAAATAGCAGTAGAAGCAGTAGAGTTCTTCATTACCACTCAGTTTTACTAAATAAAAATTAAGGGAGCTTAGATTGTGGCAGATTGATTGGAAGTAGTGCTTAGAAAATGTTCCTGTGCAAAAATTGTATGTAGATGTTTTTTGTATAATCTTCTACTGTCTCAGTTGAACATGAAAGCACTGTTACAAGATTATCTTCCACATAACAGAGATGGCACAGATCTGAATAACACTGCAGTAAGAAGAAAATGTAAGAGTATCAGAAAAAAAGTGTTGTTACTGCAGGAACAATGGCTGCTACAGCAGACAAACAGCTCAAGGTGCCTGAGCATTCTTAGCTTTCTTCCTGCTTTTCAAGTGTTTGTGTTTCTTAGAAGCAGAACAGTGTGTAAGAAGGGATGTTCTGCAGCTGTTTTGCCTTTGGCGCCAACAGATTTGAATTCTGTGAGCCAAAACCAGAAGTGAATTCTGCAATTCCAGGTCAGAAATATTCCTCTTTATCCACAATTTAGGCCAAACACATTCTGCATAAATATATGGTTTCTGAAAGCAAGTTATACAGCCATGTTAGATTTAACATGTGTGCCCTGAAGGAGAATAGGCATGTGGCCCTTAGACTTAGTAAACAGAAGGTCAGCATCTGTTTCTTTTCCTCAGTTGCAAAGTAAAACTACGGTGGAGCAACTATTCTGCTAAATGCACAGGCAGTTCCTTCTCATCTCAATAAAGGGCAAGGTACCTAAAGCTGAAGTTCATAAAACCTGTGCAAGACAAGTTTTGTGGAAGCTCTGAAGGGGAGCTTTACGCAGTCTGAAGATGAAGGACTGGGCCCACAAACAGCAAGCTTGAACAAAAAGCCCAGAACAAAGCAAACAAAGCTGCCTTAGCTTGTAGTGAGTAGTATACTGTCGTTGGGTCAGTGCAATGGAAAGATCTCAGCATCTTAAAGATAGAAGAAGGGAACGTTTCCAGGGCTGCAAAGTATGTAATGATAAGGTGCCTGGGACGGGTAGTACAGTGCACTCTTAACAAGACAGGATCTGCTCTGACTTCTTTCTCCCCTTTGTTCAATGATGGTGTTTGGCTGCAGTAAAAGAACTCTTCAGATGAGTTGCAAAGATGCTGCTCTCTTCAGAAGCCTAAACCAGAAAAAGCCTTAGTCTTGCAGTAGTCCCATCATATCATAAACATTCCCTGCTCTTCCTGGAGAACTACCTTCTTCACCAAATGGATGTAGATACTGGTAAGGACTGTGCTTTCTCTACATTCTGTTACAGTAAGTTCCATAAAAAGATTTTAGTCCTCTCTGAGGACAGGAAGGTGCACTTAGCAGTGATGGGAGAGGACCACTCAGTTGTGCTTTGGCTTTAGACAACATCTCCTCTGCCCCACAGTCACATATCTGTAGATATTAGATTCTGTCTTGCTGAAAACAAATGATGCCCTCCTAGATTCCAGTCAGGACAGGCTGTCCCCTCAATCATTTTCTGAGGAACTGGGAACTTCAGTGCAAGAAAGACAGCCTCTCTCGTGGGGGATTTTACATCGTATTTGCCTCTTACAGTTTGGATTTGGGAGTAGATTGGAGCAAGCTCCTCATGTCTAGCAGTGCTGTTTCAAGATAATGTGCCATGCGAGCTGCATTTGTTTCAGCACAGCTGTTGAATGCTGAAATGGCAAAGTTGATATGTTCATCCATAGGGTTGTAACAGATTCCATAGCCATCTGGAACCACGGGACCAAAACACATCACACAGTCTGTCTTTGCTGGGACCTGTGGAGACAATGTGATTAAACTTCTAACTACCCAGGCAAAAAAATGCAGCTATCAAAGGCTAACTATGTCAACAGTAGAAGAAACTCCTGAAAATGCTCTAAGGAGAACCTTGTGCTCAGCTCCCCCTGCCAGCACACACATCTTGGATTCTGCTGTGTAGTAGCAGTGTGATTTCTTGTGGCTCTACAAAGGAGAAAACTCTGATATCAGCTTCTAATAAGTCACAAGCAGAACTTGTTCAGTAAGACCCGGAGCACAGCAGATGGCACCTAACTCCACTTGGTACCATGTGCACCAAACGCTTTTGGTTATCTCAGCCTTGGTTATGCTTGTGTTTTATGGAGTAGAGAAGGCCGGGCAGCTGCAGATTAGATCTGCAGTTTTACTGGGGCTGGTAGCAGTTTTAAAATACTGTGAAGAGATGAGGGAGAAATGTGGGGAAGAAACACAGTGGTAATAAATATAGACCACTTCCATCTTTGCTTAAATGAGTCCTACCTGGCTGGTTGAGAGATTGAAGTGCGTTGCAACAGCATATGCTGTGTCCATGAACAGTTCAGGCATGCTCACTAAATCCTCAATAGCTTGAAGCTTCAGGCCCAAGAGGTGGCGATCTATTGCATTCCCCCTTATTGCCTGTAAGGATGGAAGAGCAGGTGAAAACCTGTCTTGCAGCAAAGTGAGTAACACTATCATCACTGGGTCAAAAAAACACCAACAAAAAGTCCACAAAAAAAAACAACAAACCAACAGTAAAAACCTTTCTAAGTATCTATCCATCTACAAAGTTAGAATACTGGACATTGCTCAGTCTCATTTGTAAAGACTGTGAAAATAAACATACTGGTGGAACCCACTTTACAGTTCCTGCCTATGTGCTTTCTCTGGTTTAAGGTGTTTTCCTGCAGCTGTGGCATTAATCAGAAACGATGTCAGTGAAAACAGAAGCTGTTTTGCTCTTTGATTTTTCCTATCACAAGGGGCTCTTAAACAACTAGTTAAAGAGGAGAAAGCATTCGGGCAGTAGCATTGTTGGCCACATCACTGTGCCACAGAGATAAAGCTCTTTAGGTCTTGGATTTTTTTGTTTGTTTGTTTTTATTCATTTATTGTGTAAAACCTCAATGATGGTTGCACAGAGGTCACTTACCATATCTGTGTATTCCCTGTGGGCCTGGGTAGCTCTCCTCAGCAAGTCGGTTTTCACCTGGTCCTGAAAGGAACACACACATCTTAAGTTCTTCTACAGAACAGCTAACCTCCTTTCAATCATTCCTGTAGGACAGGGGTATTTCTGCCTTGTGTGTCTGTACTAGTGTTAATTTTAAAATGATGTTGTTTGGCTGTGTTATGTTATTTCAAGTGGAGTTCTCCATCCATCAGTAGTAAAACTTAAGGTGCCTAAGCAAACTATTAGAAGGGAGTTGATTCCTTTTGGGAGGATTAGAAACATCCACCTGTTGTTTCCCTAGCTTTCAATCCACTCAAAAGAAAGCTAAATTAAATCCAAGGTGAGTAACTGTATACTCCAAGATACGTTTTAGCTCAACTTGATACCAGGTGCAGTTCTGCAAAGCTGAAAAAAGCTGACATAGCCAAATAAGCATCTTTCCCTTATTTCCTGCTATGGAGTCCTCTCATGCTACTTCTCTGAAATCCTCACCGATTTGTCAGGGCTGTCCATGGATTGCACAAACTGAAGAGACTCAATGGAAGCAGAGCGGATGGTGTCTGTGCGGCCCAAACGGAACATCCTCAGTGAGGCGCTCTCATACGTGGGACAGGCATGGCCGTACATCCTGGGAGATGGGGAAGAGTCAAGCTCGTGTATTTGATCTGAAGGTGGGGAGGATGCAAAGCTACCTCCTGAGTTGGTGGTCTTACCTGTAATATGCTAGCTGCAAGGCCAGCTGGATGAAAGCATCAGGACTTATCTTCTCTGACTTGGGGAAGGCTTTCCCAAATTGATGAAAGACCATCACTTTGATATCCAGGTCTTGGACCATGCTGCAAGGAAAGAGAGAGGAAGCGTTCCTTCACCTGCTGCTTGTTTTTGAAACATAAATGCATGAACCTGGCTTTCCTGAGGCTGAGAAGGAACAGGCTACTTGGATCTACATAGGGACTGACAGCTCCATCACAGTCAGGCTTGATTAGACATGGAGGTGAGTTTTTCTGGTCATTGCTAAAAATCTACACTGAGTTAGATGGGCTTATGTCTGTGTGTATACTCCAGTGTCCCTAGCTGAATCTGCTGAAGCTTTGTTCTTAGCAAAAGTGGAATGGATAAACAATTGCCCCTTTTCCATGCCTTTCAGTTTCCTCTTAGCAGGTGGCATTAATGTGCTTTTCAGCTAGGCTCAATGTTGACCCAGTAAGTCATTGGAAAAACTCCCTAGCAGCAGTGGGGGAAGGAAGGCTGATGTGTTTGAAATGGGGACATGAGTTAAACCTTCAGTCACTCACCAGAACCTCTCCAGTGCTTTGTACTTACATGTTAAGGTTCTGTTTTGCCTTCTCTATGTCATTCTTGATTTCTGGAGTTATGTTAAACCGCAGCTTCTTGGGCATTGGCAAAGGAATCATTGGTGATCTCACCAGCTCGGGTTTCTTCCTGCTTAGAGAAATGATATGTTTAATCAGCCCTTTGACACAAGACTCAGCTAAACATAATGGCAGGGGCAGAAGTGCACAGGAGATTTGCCACGTGCTGAAAAACTCTTCACAGTGCTATTACAGTGATTTTTGAAGAGTATGAGTGAAATCTCTTTAGTGCCTCCTGCCCAAAAGGAACAGGTACCAGGCAAAAGTGCCGTTGACTCTGAAGAGTAACATTCCCTAAAAATGGAAGCAGCGTGAGCTTGCCTGCTCAATTCTCATTATAAATGTAAGAAAAGCCATCACCAATTAGCATACGATACCCTTCCTCAAGAATAAATTCTTGGTGGAGCTGTGAAGAGGCATGGTCTTGGGGAAACAGGTGCCATAACAGCTTTTCCTTATTTCAAAAGCTGAGGAATGGTAGAGCAGGCAGGACTCACGTGTATTGCACAATGTGATCCAGAATAGCAACGATGGGTGGACCTTCTGCGGGAGCGTGCTCATATACCAGACCACAGGAGCCATCTT
The DNA here is from genome assembly GCF_019238085.1 of Lagopus leucura. Classification (NCBI taxonomy): domain Eukaryota; kingdom Metazoa; phylum Chordata; class Aves; order Galliformes; family Phasianidae; genus Lagopus; species Lagopus leucura. The sequence continues at coordinate 4,937,973 of NW_024962275.1, read as the reverse complement.
CAGCAATGATGAACTATGAGAGATCAGGAAGGAAAATGACTAGTACATGAAGCACGAGCTATCCAGAGAGAGGTGTTAGTGCCTCACTGCTCTGGAACAGACTGGACAGTGAACCTATTCCTGCATGCTTCAAAGGTAACACACAGAAGTCTTTCAGCAGGCCTAGAAAGATCTAATACTACTGCTAGGAGTTTTGAAAAACTAACTAGATAGAAGTGTGCCTGACAGCTATATTGGTGTGCTCTGGCAGTACAGAGTAGTTCAATGGGTTTGATTTTTTTCAGTTGCACATGTAATACAGGAATAATATCACCATATGCTGACTTAGCCTTACTTTTGCATTACCTGAAACATCTCAGCTTTATCCCATCAAGGAAGAGTTCCAAATAGGAACAAAATAACGGAAAACGTGAAGGCCTCAGCAGAGATGGCAATCTTTTAAAGAACCACAGCTTTGATCTGTGAGCCAGGATAGGTGAACTAATAAGGGGGAAGCTCAAATAGCAGCTGCTCATGAATGTTCTTGATTGAATGGAGAATTGACCAGAAGGATGCTGTGGGATGGCAGCTGATGCTGGGGGGGAGTGGGAAGAGCAACAAAAAAAACCTGGGCAGCTTCTAGCAGAAACTGGAAAAGTGACAAGCCTAGGGAAAATAAAAGAAACAGACCTCCCTATGTTTGGGCTGCCTCCAAGCAGACAAGGCATTGTTCACCGCAGGCAGAAAATTGATTTACAAGGAACACAAAGAACAGCTACACTGAGTAAGCGTGGGCAGAGGCAGTAAAAGAAATGCAAAGTCCCTGAAGCAAGTTGAGTTGACAGCAAGGGAAACTGAAGGATCTCACACTGTCAGCTTCCACAGCTTATCTCCTCTGTTTCTCCACTCAGTGCTAGAGAAGCTTTCCTGCAAAAGGTGTCTTGGATTGCTTGGCCCCTTTCAGTCTCAGGAAGAAGCTCAGACTCATCTATTCAGAATCGTTTGAGATCAGCACTTACTTGAAGGGTTTTGTCGAACCATCGGTTCCCACTGTTCCAGCGACTGCCTCCACCGTGCAGCATCTGAGCGGCCACACGACTCATGTAGATGTCCTCAGACACCCGTGGCATCGGTGCATCAAGGCAGACAGTGCAAATGCTCTTCTCAATTGTACGTACAGATTCCTTGTTGGTCTTATCTGGGAGAAAAAAGGAACAAAAAATAAGAAAAGGGAGTTGAAAAGCTTTCGAGTGGAGAGAGACTGGAATTTGAAAGAGAAGGTTTGAAGGAGCAGTGTTGGATCCCTATGGTACATCAGTGTAATATGTATTATTTAGGGATGTAAATTGATAGCAGCTGGGTTAAAGATGAATGTATACAGTTCCTTCCTTTTCTCAGGCTGGATGGGTCCTGGGCAGCCTGATGTAGTGGGTGGCAACCAGCCCACAGCAGGGGTTGGAACTGGATTATCTGTAAGGTTCCTTCCAACTTAAGCTATTCTATGATTTGCAATTCTTACAACCCAACAAACTCCAGGATTTTGGGTCTAATTCACCAAACTTCAGCTTTCACTCATGTACCTTCTACAACAGATAAAGCAACAGTTTGCAATGCAATCCGGTTGCTGCTTTGGGGTGGGAAGTTCATGTACATGTTTCCAAAAGCTTTCCAAAGGAAAGAATTGAGCAGAGCACAGCAGTGAGGTTGGTTTTCAAACATTTGTAGTGTTCATTAGCACTTGGACGTTAGGGACTGTACACACCTTTCAGAAGGTTGTTGTAAGCTTTTGCCCAGCTGTTTCGGTGGTTGGTGGTGAGGATTCCAATAGGTTCTTTGTTTGTTTGGAGGGAGGTGTTCCAGATCTTCTCCAGCTGAATAAAGAGCTGGTCGGTGGTAAGGGGGCTGCCGTCACTGTTGTACACATCCAGCTCAAAGAACTGAAGATGAGAACAGACAAGGACATAGGAAACGAAAGAAGATCTTAATTATCCAGCTGCCAAAAGAATGAGCTGTCACTCTGAAGAGGTAAGACCTGATCAAAGAACTCAGTTTGAAAGCAGACCTTTGAAAGGCATTCAGAATTGACAGACCAACCAAGTCCTACTTTCCTTTCAGGACATAAATACAGTCCAGGTTTTAAGAAGGTTGAAAGCCGTGGTAATGAGGGCCAAAACACAAGGATTTTCTATTTCCTAGATTTGCCTACAGTGGTAGAATTTGTTACCAATTTCCAACTTGAGTCCCAGCCTCCTAAGTCTGGGCTTTGAGAGACAGGGGTTGCAGGGACAAGAAAAAGAGGTTTCTGCCTCATCTCTTGCTTACACAGGTCTATCCCAGCTGTTGTTCAGTTAAAGCCAAAGGGAATAAAGGAAGCAGGAGTGAATCTCTGCTGAGGCAAACCTTGTGGGCAGAGTTTCTGTTCCATTTTCTCCAGCAGCACAGCTTACTGAAAGGGACGCATGCATCTAAACAAACCTCCTTGAAAGTCCAGGAGCTGCTCTTACCTGGAAGTTGTGAACCACTGTGATGTGTCTGGATTGCTTCTTGCCCTTGGCGTAGTTGACAATGGAGTCCCGCTTGGGCCCAGGAATGCGGCAGGATGAAAGGATCTGGTAGTACTGGTTCATGCAGAGGGGCTTCCCACCCAAGTACTCCACTGGGAGGGTCTCACTGAAGATATATCCAGGTATGGAAGAGAAAATATAGCAGTGAGAGGGCCTGCTTTCCTCACACAAGACAGACACAGAACAGCCACTGCGCAGCCACTATCACCTCCAGCAAAACCTAACCGTGTGTGCTGATGGTATACAAAAGGCTCATCTTTTCCCATTCCTGCTGTGTTAGCTGTCTGCTAAGCTGAATTAAGAGCCTGGTAATACTGGGAGATGTATTGTTTCCAGTAAAACAGCAGAAGGAAGTTTTCAGCTTTAATCTAGTGGGCCAGCTATGATGAATCAGCTAAGAGTTAGCCTCAATGGACCACTTTAGCAATATATTCCCATTACCCTTTCCATGGTTGGCCCCGAGCCTTAGCTGAGTTTGGATGCAAAGGTATGATGTTGGTTATGTGTTGGCAGATGCTATTTTGGGAACATAAATAAGGTGTATTCAGTTGGTGCTTAGAAGAGAGGGAGTGGGGAGGAGCAAGTTTCTCTAAGGCTAGCTGGAAGATGAGCAACACCAGAAACCCAAAAGAAGAGAGACAAATTCCTGCAGCCTGAGCTGTAACTTGTTCTGCGGGCAAACAGAAGTATGTAACTCCACAAGACTGTCTGGCTCAATCCCTCTAAACATGTATGCATGCCAACGAGAGCATTAAGGTAAACAAAGAACATGAAGAAAGTAAATTTATTCTTTAGCAGTGGTAACCCTGACAGCTAGCAGCACATATTGAAGAGATACTGTAATCAGCATTGCTGCTAGCTGTAAGCTTTTTATTTGGAAGGGAGATTCATTGACTAGGGTCAGCCTCTCTGTGACAGTAAGGAACACCTGAGAAGTCAGAAAAGTTGCTAACTCACTTGTCAATCATGGTCTTGAAATCCAGGATGCCCTCGATCAGCTTTGCAGCAAACCTGGAAAAATATCAAATGTAACAAATTGAGATTCCAACACAGGGCACCTGGGGCAGAGGAGCTAGCTAAGGAAGAGGAGCAGCAAAGCCTTCTCTCTGCTCTGTACAAGTTCATCCCTTCTGCCAAGCCCCTGTTGTGTCCATCTCTGGTTAGCTGATACAGCCACTCTGGGGGTGTGATTTCAGATTGCTGGACAGTCCAGCCCTTTAGCACAATTATTACATAACAAGGGAATTCTGGACAACTCTCAAGATAGGGTGTAGTCTGAATATATAAATAACCCTCTAAAAGCAGCATTTTCTACTGCTGTGTGATGATTTTTCTCCCATCCAAGTCTTAGCATTAAAACAACATGAAGGGGACTTCTGCCCTTCCCTGGCCAGAGGCCAGCTCTGAGTTTCAAGCTAAGCTGCAGCTGTACATCTCTGCATTGAGGACTCATCAGTGCTGATCTAGCTCCTACCTGCTTCATGTTCTGCTGCTAATGCAGCCCTAAGAGCACTCCTTTGGCAATGGAGGATCTGAAACAAATGCAGGCGTGCTGCATACTGACACTGAGGTGTTGTGTTCACTAGGATCAACAGAAACAGTTCTTAGTGACCAGCCACATCAAACTGCTTTGCTTGGGAGTGACAAGTTGGCCTTTTCTGACCTGGGAGCTCTGAACCACACGTGGGAGGAAAGGGGCAGGAGGTCACTGTGACAAGAGGTTGCAGTCAGCTGAACTTCAAAGGCTTTAAAGTAGTAGCAGCATTTGGCATCTGCATGCAGTGTCATCCAGATTTGCTCAACCTCCCCATCCCTAGTAAAGATCAAAGTGACTCCAAGAACCTACGGGCTGTTAAACAAACACAGCACGTGTCTTCCAAGGTAGTTTTCAGTGAAAATTTCCCAGCCTTACTGAAAAATCTGAGGAAGTAAAACAGCAAAGAAACAGAAGTCAGGGAGTCATTTCTGAGAGGAAACAGCCTGGGAGCAGAGTTAGAGCTTCAGGGGAAGAGCTTTGTTAGCTGACTTGTTTCCAGTCTCTTTTGACAGACTGAGGACTAAAGAACACTTTCTAAACTTGCTTTCTGATTTCTGAAGCTTTAGTTTCAAGCTATGCTGTCAAACTTCTTTATGCAGTCACAAAATAGACACTTTGAACTGTATTTTCAAGGGTAGCCCAGATTATTGTGTGGCTGCTCAGTTCCCTGGGGTGGAACAGTGGTAGTTCTCCAAGTCTTATCTGCTATCCACACAAAAGTGAATACAAGCAAAACTTTTCAGAGGTGTTTGTGTAATTCTGTGTTGTCCTTGTAAGGCTCACCCTCTGTACTGCTGGTCAGGTGTATCCAAGGAGCAGATACAGCTGACAGCAGCAGTGCTGCCCTGGTTGGTACTTCTCATTTGCAGGGAGCAGCAATAACTGGGCAAGAGGTAGTCCTGTGTAAAGGTCAATGCTAACGTTTTGCAGATGGAGTTTGAAACACACGTCTACAGTGGTGGTTAAAAATTAAAGGGAGGGAAGAGAAGATGTGAACCAGACACTGGTTCAGGAATGAGCAAGAGAATCTGCTGCAGATGGGCAGCGGTGGGCTGGTTTTAGCTGTGGGACACTGATGCTCACTGGCAAAAGACAAAAGGCAGGGCAGAACTGCAAAAAGTTCTGGTCATGGAGAGAGACTGGTGACTGTTGGTCTTCTAACCCATAAATGAAATTACAAAACAGGAGACAGTCCCTGCAGCAGGTTCCCTTGTCCCTCAGAACTAGCAAACTTTCACACCTAGGCTAGTCTTCATGCCTCCTTTAATTGCACACACAGTCTTACTGCCTTCTAGCTTTTAGTCAGTCAGATATATCCTCACAGTGCCTCCAGTCAGGGCTGTCAAGCAAAGACAAACTTAAGTTTTGAGTCCCAGTTCAGTGCCTGAACCACCAGACTCTTCACCTTATAGCCAGGATTCCTTACAGCCTACCAGCCTTTCTTTATCTGTACAGCCCTCTTGCACAGCATGGACAGGCTATAGCATGCCAACTACTCCCAGTCAGCCTGAACACCCACCCCCAGTCCAAAAGAGGTAGCTCATCCCATCTGAAGCCCAAGGGAAGGCAGAAAAGGACTTTACCTGAGCTGCCCTTGTCGATCCTGAAAATCCTGCTTAGGTAAAACCACACCAGGGCTGGAGTGAACCACAACTGGCAGGCGATACTCCAGGTAAGCTGTCTTCAACCACCAGTCCGAGAGCTGGCATGGAGAAAGGCAACATGCAGGCACAGCATCTGCTGCTTTTTGACCCAAGCCAAGCTGAACGCTCTCAACACCTTGACCGCAGTTCTGCCCCACACTTTGCAAACAGACAGTTTGGGTTTTATGTTTTGTTTATGGTAGAGGGGCACTGGAGTGAAGCATTAGGGGCTTTTGATGCAGGGCTCAAAAAGGAAGTTTCCTTCAACTCCTTAGTGCCAGCTTTGTGATGCCAACAAGCTAAGGGCTTCAGCAGCCACAGCCAGGGGCAGTGACCCAAGCCCTGGTGAGGGTCGTGCACATCTTAGGAAGGCCAGCAGCAGGCTGCTCATGAAGACAGTGCCATAAGAACGCAGATCCCAGCGGACGCTGGAGAGGCTTGCATCAGGCCTCTCCCCCCACACAAAGCCTGGGGCCAGAGTCCCAACCTACCCAGTTCTCTGTTTTCCTCGCTCTCCTCTCCAGGCCTTTCTGCAGTCTCTCCCCAACACCTCCTGGCTTGCGGAACTCAGCCACCAGCTCCTGCGTGTGGTTCAGCTCCTCCTCACTGATGATGGGCTGCAGGGTCAGCAGGTAGCGGTCCAGCGTCTGCTGAAGTGGCGGCACGGGGAGAGGGGGCAATGCTTCTTGATGAAGTAGAAATCTGCCTGGGATCTTGCCTAAAGCTGTTGGCTTCAGCAGGCCATAGGGCCTGGCCTGTAAAGCACAAAGCAAATGTCGAGACAGAACTTCCCCCTGATGTGCATGGGGTCACAAACAACTTGGGTCTGGGAGTCCCCGTCCCGGATTCTGAAGGTATCTCATCAGAGGAACGGAGCACAAGAAGCAATGCAAGGTGTACATCTATGACTGCATGCTCCAGCAATTTCTAATCTCTATATGGTTGTAAGACGTTCAGAAAAGCTGCAAGAGAAATCTGATCAATCAGTGCAGGAAACACTGCAAGGATAATAACACATCCCTGCTGTCTGGGTGCCTTCTAGCTGAGTATCTCCATGTTTCTCAAGTCAAACTTCCATACCGTGGGAAGTAAGTCACGAAAGAAACTTAATCTTAGGTAGTCAGAAGCCACGTAATTGCTTCTCAGGATACACAATAGAAGAAGGTCAAAAAATTAAGCAGAGCTCTGTAACAAAACAAATTACACTTTAGGCTTTTGGAAGGTGGGAGGGGGGGCAGATTTAGTTAAGGTGAGCTAAGCCTGAGGCAGGATTAAAACCCCTCTGCTTTGGCCAGGGATGGTCTATCACAAGTGATGGTCAGGGAAAGACTGGCTGTGTTGGCCTTTGGGCAGTGCTTCTTTGTGCTGGTGAACCTCCCAGTCGGTGGAAGCCCCAGCAGTATTAGGACAGCCTCTATTCAGTTGTACCAGTATGGAGCTGTTCAAATTATAGGAACCTCTGGAGAGGAATCACTGGGAGCTGTTCAGGAAATTGTGGGTGATGGAACAGGCTTTGGGAATCAGACAGGTGAGTGAAAGCCTTAGACAGCATCACACCAGGTGATCTCCTTTTCTACAGGAGTGTGGGATGCAAAGTGCCTTTTGCTTAACCTTATTTGCAAGGCAATAAGAAAGTAAGTGCCCCCATACCTCCCAGCTCCCAGGAGTTAAGCAGAGAGAAGAAGAAAAATCTGCAAAGTGACAAAGCTTTCTGCATGGTGCTGAGCCCTCAGAGAAAGTGCACTATGCTCTTTGCAGGACACGATAAGAGCCATGTGATCAAGGTTTGGGGAAGGAGGGTTAAAAACAAGAGAAGGGGGAATTACTCAAGCATTAAAAGAGAGGGGCTGGGAAGAAATGAAGGGAGTTGATCGTGGCAGCGTGAGGATACCGTACCTTCTCTGCTTGCTTCTGCTTGCTATCCATGGCTGGGAGGACAGAAATGATCGTAAAGCTCTCCCTCGGCCTGTCTTGGTTTCCTCTTCCCCCTGACAACGGGCTGCCCGTGCAGGGCGTCACCTGATTAGCAAACTGCCACATGACTGCTCCGATCAGAGGGCTCAAGGCCAGGCACAGGTCAGGGAGAGCTGGGGGTAATCACGCCATCGAATGCCATGAAGGCACCTTTCCAGGAAGCCCTCCCTCAGTCACTGATTGTCAGCCCTGCACTGCCCGGTCTGTGCCTGCTGACTGCTCTTCAATCAATAGCTCTGGGTCCCCAGCCATGGCAGAAATGAAAGCATTTGGAGCTAAAGATGATATCTTCCTGCTCTTCTTCCATGCACGTAGGATCATTATTGCGAGACTTTGGGAAGTAAAGGGTTGTCAACCCTTATAAACAAAAAGGTATCTCCAAAGCAGAGCAACAACATGGTGCAGTCCCAAGGTCTATTACGCTCCTCTGGGCAACTGAGGGGCAGACAGAAGCAGGCTTTAAACACAGCTAAGGTCACAAGCAAACAGAGAAAACCCCACACTAAATTAGTTGAAAACACAAGTTAAAACACAGGGTAGATTTATGTTTTCTCTTTTATGTCTGTCCTCTGCTCGTTTGGATCGAGGTCAAACTCAAATGTTTGATACAAGGAGGAGCAGTGATCACAGCTGAACAGAGGAGGCAGCTGGCAGCAGAGATAGTGAGTAGCCTGCCTTTTCCCCACAAGCACCGGGGAAACAAACACCAGCAGAGTGCAATGTGTGTGGATGGATCCAGCCTGCAGGCTGGCAATGCTCCCAGGCCACGTTCCAGTACAGCAAGTGACCTTTTCCAGAGTGTGTAAAGCTGATGCGAAGTCCACCTGCAGGCTTGGGGGCGGGATGGATTTCAGAGCGGTGTCTGATTCCCAGCACAGCCACAACGTGTAGTGTCAGATTGTGTTTGTCTTTTTAAATTAGAAACTGGAGCCCCCTCCAGCCCTGAGGCAACCAGTGCTGAGAAAGCACCTCATGGAGTGAATCCACAGAGCTGACGCTATCCTACACTGCCTCCTGCCCTGACATCCACAACGGTGTCAGTGAGCTCTGACAAAACCAAGGGCTGGGTGCTGCGCTTTGGCCGCAACAGCCCTACGCAGTGCTATAGACTTGGGGCAGCGTGGCTGCAATGGTATGCAGAGGAAAAGAATCTGGAGCTGAATGTGAGCCAGCAGTGTGCTCAGGTAGCCAAGAAGGCCAATGGCACCCTGGTTTGTATCAGCAATAGTGGAGCCAGCAGGAGCAGGGAGGTGACTGTGGCTCCATACTGGCACTGGTGGGGCTGCACCTCAGTGCTGTGTTCAGTTCTGGGCCCCTAGAAAGACATCGAGGCTCCAGAGCGTGTCCAGAACGTCTCTTCTCAAAGGAGCAGTGCTGCACTGACGCAGCTGCCCACCCTGCATAGCTGCTGGGGTCACCATGCATGGAGGTGTTCCAGACCCGCAGAGATGCGGCACTGAGGGACATGTCGGTGGGCTGGGGTTGGGCCTGGAGATATGAGAGCCGTTCTCCAACCTTAACGGACATCTTGCCCAGCAGCGATGCAAGGCCCAGGCGGGCCTCAGGGCCTGCAGGCTGCCATCCCCTCCCTGCACCCCTCAGCGACACGGGGACACCACCCGCGCCCCCCGCTCCCCTCAGGCTGGGAGCGAGGCCCGGCCGCCATCTCACGCACCCCGCGCTCCATCCCGTCCCTCTCGCCTCGCACTCACCGCCGCCCTCGCCACGCAGCCCAGCATGGCTCCGCTCCCGGCCGCCGCCGCCCGCCGCAAGGACACCGGCGACACCGGGCGCCGCCGCCCCGCTCGGCCAATAAGGGGCGGGGCCGCCACGCCGCCATCTTGGTGCGGGGCGAAGCCAGCTCCGCCATTTTGGGAAAGGGCACAACACCGCTGTCAGGAGAGCGAGCGCAGGCGGAGCGGCGAGGCGGCTCTCCCGTTGCCGGCTACCCTCTCCGTGCTTTGGCGAGGCGCCTCGTTCGAACACGGCTGCCTCCACACCCTCTGAGTAGGCAACGGCACAACTGGCGGTCGGGAGGGAGGTCTGTCGGTCAGCCAGCCAGCCAGACGGCCGGCCAGCCGGGTTGTGCGTGCCCGGCTTAAAGATGGCCGCCGGCAGCCTCGGCGTCCGGGGTGAGAGGTGAGAGTTGAGGGGTGAGAGCGGCGGCAGCGGCCTCCGGGAAGATGGCAGAGAGCGAGCGGCGGGCAGGTGAGGGCAGGGCCGGGGGCTGCGGTGCCCCGAGGGCTGGCGGGGGATCGGGGTTCATCTCGTGGCAGCGGGACCCCCACAGCCGTCGCTCCTCTCTGCGTGTCCGCAGCGGAGCGGTGTCTGCGGGGAGCGGGGCGGACCGAGCCGAGCGTGGGCCGGCAGCGCGGGGCGGGCCGGGCGGTGCGAGCCGGGGCTCCTCGGCCCGGAGGAATCCGCCGTGCTCGTGTCGGACGCTGCTCTGAAAAGGGGCTCCGAAGCGGTGGCTCTCAGTTGTCGGCTGGGTTTTTGGAGGAGCGGAGCCACGCTTCCCCTTCAGCCTTCCTGCGTGGTTCCTCAATCTCATTCTGTTAAGCAGAACTCGCGGGCAGGTGGGACAGGCGAGGAGCTGACATCGGTCCTCAGACAGAGAGCTCGCAGCATGCAGAAGTTCCGTCCTCAATGATTTCCCAAACTTTTGTGATAGCAGATCCTCCCTGTTTCCCAGGACTTTGGGTTCTCTTTTCCCTGCTCTGCACACACAGGGGTAGGGCTGCCTTTGCTCTCGGGTGGTATTTTTCTGGAAATGCAGCCTATAATGACATTTCAAGGAGTTCCAATGGGTGCCGTGGAACACTGCGCTGTGCGGTTGCTGAGGTGCTTCTCCAGGTGCTGAGCAGGCAGAGGCCTGCAGGTGTTCTGGGGTTCATGTGGTGAGCAGGTTGGCCCTGATAGAATTCATGAAATTGCATTAGCCCTTGGTTTCTTTAACAGTTGTCTGCTCTGCTGCCTCGTGCTGCTGTGTGGAGGCAGGAGTTGGACTCGGTGATCCTCGTGGGTCCTTTCCAACTGGGATAGTCACTGATTCCATGGTAGAAGTCATGCTTACAGAGAAGACTGCAAACTGCCTCCAAATGATCTTTGTAGTGTTGATCTTTAAGGTGCTGCGAGCCAGCATCCTCAGTGCTTCTGGAATGGGGAGCGCTGCTCTGGGCTGCCATCTACTGAATTGCTCTTGTGTTGTCTGCAGGAATTGTACTTCTTAGGGGAATGCAGCTCAGGGAGAGCACCCTGAGAACAGGTGGTTTGTCAGGAAAGCTTAGTGCTTGAGCATGACCTGAGGCTTGTTCACCCTAGAAATAGTGAAACTAGCTGGATGCTATCACTGCTAGCTCCTGCAGGCTTCTCTCTCTGATTGGGGAACTCATCTTCAGTAGAGACAGTGGACGTAATGCAACCTTCTGAAGCCCTCAAGCTTCAGTATCCTTGAGAGGATACTGCTTGGCGAGCAGGACTTGGTGAGATAAAGGCATGGGCAGAGATAGATTTGTTTGCTTTCAGTCTCCTGGGACATTAATGTTGCTTTCTATGAGAGGAAGGTTAGAGGGCTGCTGCTCACCCACTGCCTCTGTTTCACCTCTTTCTTGCACCTCCCAGGCAATTCAGAGGAGATGGCTCCTCCTCTCCAGCAGAGCTTCATGATCCCCAGGAAGGAGATAAATATGGTTTCTGACATGGGCAAGTGGAAGCGCTCTCAGGTATGTCTGTGGGTTCAGGGGAAACTGGTAAGTGCTTATTATGTTATAGTGGCAGCTGAGTCTGGACTGGTAACTGCCTCTAGGTGTGCAGCAGGTTTGGGCAAGCCATGGGAAATTAATTGATGTGTGTTAAAGCAGGAGTCGCTGCCTGTTTGTAGGAAAATGACTTGGCAGTGAGGTGTCAAATGCTCAAAGGAGCCTGGAGAGCCCCAAAGTTGAAGGAGATAAGAGAGGTGTAAGAATTATTACTGCTCCCTGCTGGCATGCCAAGTGGTAACTGTTTCACCCTGCATAACCTGTATGTTGTGAGGTACTAGCTTTTACCCAGCGCTGTTTGAATTCAGCTTGAATGTGATCTGGCTGTCTGGCCTTCTTACGACATCAGAGTGAGTTGATTCCTGGTGCCTTCCCACTGTGCTGTACTGGAAAGGGCTCTAGAGCCAAAGCCTTCAATTTACTGGGTAATTTTTGTTTATAGTGTCTGTGGGGCTGGTGGAACAGGCAGATTCTCTGTTCTCTGCCTTTAAGAGATGGCAGTGATGGCCCAGACTTGTTTCTCCTGTTTGTTCTGCTGTTTAGGAACAAACTCTTGCTTAATGTCTTATGAACACCTTACTGTAACCAGCTCTCTAGCAAACTTGGGGATTGCAGTTTCCTTTATTAAATCTTCTGGGTTTGAGGACTTGCTCCTCTCTGGATTTTGGTGTGACAGGGTCCCAAGGAGCAAGAGTTGGCAGTGTGCTACTCTAACCATTCCACAGACTTAAAGCTACTGAGCTGTTCTGCATATGATATTTCAAAAGCAGCACAGCGGTGAGGAATTTGGGCTGTCTCCCACTTCTCCATCATGCATGTATGCAGGAGAACAGAAGGAGAAAAGAGGAGATAATGACAGGTCTGGGAGAAGCAGTGCGAAATGGGCTGTCTGGACACCACAGAGATTCTGCAGAGCCAGGGAGTGTGAATTTGACCTGATAAGAGGCAGGGAGCTGAGAGAAGGATTTCAGGGCGGTGTGAGCTTTCCTAGAATTCTTCTCTCCATAATTTTTTCAGCAATGCAGAGTTGGTGCAATCACCATCTGCCTTCAAGGTCTTCCAGAAATAGCAATAACCTCACAGCAAGCCCTGTGCCCTGGCTGTCTCCAAGAAAGCAATGCTGTGTTCTGGGAAGGGTTCCCTTGGTGTCCAGGAGCACGATCATGCTGCAGTGCTTATTCAAACAGACTGTGGGTACTCACTGACACCTTGCTCTTTTGGATGTGTTTGCAGGCATACGCAGATTACATGGGCTTCATCCTCACCCTGAACGAAGGTGTCAAGGGCAGGAAACTGACCTGTGAATACAACGTTTCAGAGGTAGGAGGGGAGTTTAGATCTGCTTGTTTCTCCTTTTTTGCTGCTTTTGATTTATTTTTTTATTTTGGTCTCTACAGTAATTATCTCCTAAGCAAGGGATGAGCTGACAACTTATCTGGGAGAATAAATATAGTTGGGCTGTGTTTGGGGATGTAAATGTCAGCCTGGTGCAGAGGCACTGTGTGCTTGCTGGTAGGAAATGGAGCAAGCTACAGATGGACAGAAACTGGTGATGGAAAGGAAGCTTCAGAAGGGATGTGCTTTGGCCCTGATTTTACAGTCTGGCTTCAACCGGGGTTGTTTTGTAGATGTGATAACTAACTAAACTAACAAAAACTCCTGGCTGCAGCCAAAAGGCAGAGAAGTCTGTACTGCTCCTGCTTCTCCCACTGCCTCTCTGTGTGACCTCATCTATGTGGTGCTGGGCCTGTTCTAATGTCCTTGTCAGGGACATGGCATAGTGTTTTGGAGCCAGTGGGGATGTCAGAGGGGAGGGAGGGAGGGCAGCTTCCCTGCTGCTGTTGCCTTCCTCCAGCCACGTGTAGACTGTTCTGAGGTCGCTATGGGTGCTGCAGTGATCTGCAGAGCATGTGCTTCCATGTTGCATGCTGAATTCTCCTCCCTTGTTCCGTGTTGGAATGAGGAGATTCTTTGGTATCTTTTTACTGTTTGAGCTTATCGCAGCTGTGCAAGACAGCTGGGAACGGTCTGGCTAGAGAAGATCTAGGTGGAATGGAAAGCAGACTGGGCCTGTGCGTTTATAGATTCATTCTTGTGTGGGAAGGCAGCCTACAACGATCTTTAACCTAGCCATTTGTGTCTGGAACAGGCATGTAAAGTCCAGCCTTCCCTTCAAGGAACGATGTGTGAATGAGAAACTTTGCTTGTACTTCATGGGGGGGATCAGGGATAACGAATGCCTCTCTAACAGGCTTTGTGTCCAGCCTTTGTTCCTTTAATTCGGTAGAATGTGCCGTCAAATGCCACTCTTGCTTTCCACTGTTTGTATTTCACCTTTGAGTTTTGCCTTTGTCACAATCTTGCTCATTCACAGAGCATAGGGAAACAAAGCATTAAAAATGTACAAAAGGAAGGAACAAAAACTCCCTCTTCTTCCACCCCCTCGGAGAGGCTGTCAGGCTGTGTCTGTGCACGGGTCCCTCTTGGAGTGAATTGATCCACCCACAGCCCCAGTACGGGCAATAAACAAGAGATGTGATCCTGGCTGCTGGGGATGTGGCAGGGAACATGTCCCATTCCCCTCGCGTGGGGGAGAGCAATAACCCGTGACTGGAGGCACAGGTGGAGCATCCCCTGGGTCGCCTTGTTGATGAGGTTGCCTGTTCATGCAGGTTTGTTTGTAGATCAAACTGCTTATCTTTGCTTTTAAAGGCTCAGCCCCTTGTGGCCTCTGCTTGCATCTCTGCTCTGCTTTCTTCTCTTTTGCCCGTACCTGCTGCTGATGTGCTTTTGTGCTGTCCCATCTTCCTCCCTGATCAAATGCTGGAGATGCCTTCCTTTGGCAATGACCTCCTGGAATCCTTTCCGCTGAATGCGTATCCTCTGCGACTGACGGTATTGCTTTGCAAGCATGGTCTGTTCTGCTTTGAAAGAGACAGCTTAATAGGTTCTGTAGTGGTGTGTGTCGGTAGCAAACAGCCTGCTGGAGTGAGAGCCTGCTCCTTTGGGGGCTGAGCCCCTTCTGAGATTGGCTGAGCTTGCTCCTCTTCTGCTGAGAGATCTGGAGTTTTGCTGGAGACATTGGGTGGCTGTGTGGCACTGTGGCATTGTATCTGGCAGGGGCTGTGTGACATCAGCAGGCCGTGACCTGCCTTCTCCTGCAGGGAGTAATTCTCACATGGGATCTGTGCAGCGGGTGCTGGGCTGCAGCCTGCGGTGGGCTTTCAGAGCTGGTTTTGCTCAGAGCAGCAGTGCAGCAAGGGGAGAGGTTAATGCTGGCTGTGCGAGGGGCAGACCTTCCCTTTAAGCAGCCCACTGCCCAGCAGTACTGGGGGAAGCTGGCTGGCCTCATGGCTTGCTCTGCTCTGTAAAGGGAAGCAGCAAATGGCCTAATTTCAGCAGCTTCCCACTCTGGTAGGATCCCAGGATCAGGTTTGCTCCTTGCGGGTGGCCCTGGCTGCTCTGATGCCTCTGCAGCACCTCCTCCTGCCCCTGCTGGGAGTGATGCTGGCAGGTCTCTGTTCTGCACGAGGCTCTGCAGCTCTCCTTTGGGACTGGCGGCAGGCTCAGGGTCAAGGCGATGCGAAATCAGCACAACAGGAAGAGCAAAGAGAGCAAGGGGGGGCGCGGTGGCTGTCCTTGCTTTGATCACTGGAAAGGTAAAGCAAAAATAGAGCTTAAAAACCCAGCCAGGCAAAACAGGGTTGCAGCGGTGCTGATGGTTGTGTTCCCGTAAGCCCTGCTGCTCCCCTCCCTCCCCCTGCTGGGGTCAGCCCCGGCTGCACAAGTTTCCTCTGCAGGACAATGGGAGCTGCTGCTTTTAATAACCCCTTTTCAAAGGGCCGTGAGCCCAAACCGAGCCGCATCTCTTTAATTATTTATTGGCACGGCTGAGCCGGCAGCTGGGTCCTGCTCACCCGCCTTCAGTGGGGCTGTGCTTTTTAATCCTTTTAAAGCAAGTGAGTGGGGAAGGGGAGGTTGGACTCTGTTCTCCCCGAGGCCTGCGGGCAGATCTGGGGAGGGGGAAGGAACCCGTCCTCAGCAACCATTTATCCAGGCAGCTCCGAGTGCTTGCTGAGAGGGGTTTGAAATACGGGAGCTGCTTGTAATGAGCTGCTGGTGCCGGCGGATAAATCATCAGCACGATTTAATTATTTAATGCAACCCGGTGCTGAGGATGCTGTTGCTTAATTGGAGGGGAATGCAATAGCCAGGAAGGGATGGAGCTGAGTCCAAACCCGACCCATTGCAGTGGGGAGGTGCTGAGCTTCTGCAGCATTTTGGGCAGCATAGGGCTGAAGCAAAGAGGGCTGTGCTGCCTTGGTCTGTGCAGATCCTTGGCACAAGCATGCAGCCTCCCCAGCGGACCTCTGTCCCTCAGCACACTTGTGCTTTGGTGCTCTGCGTTTCTGGTGTGCTCAGGTGAGGTGTTGCCCTTCCTCTCAGCCCCTGGCCTTGCTCGTCAGCCAAGTGCTGAAGTCCTGTGGAACGAGTGGATCCTTGTCCTTCCTGATTCCTCTCCCCACTCTCTGATCCCACCACGTCCTGAGCTCCAAGGAGTGCTGCCAGAGGGATACTGTGCTGCTGTGAGGCTGTTTCTCCTGGGTTCAGAGGGAGCAGGGATTGCTGTCCAGCTTGGCTTTGCCTTGTCTCCTCCCCACCCCCTTCAAGTAGCACTTCAAGGGCTGGAAACTTGCTGGTCTCGGCTCTTTCTTCATCCTCCCGGCAGGCAGCAGGAAGAATTGAACCACAGCCCAGGAGACCAGCCGGCTTCACACGGTCGATGCCTCCAGCAAAGTCAAACCAGCCGCTGTTTCTGCTGTCCTCTTTGTCCCCTTGAAGGAGGAATCTCCTCTCGAGACAGAGGAGCCTACATTGCCCAGGGCCTGGCCAGCTGCTGTGGCATCTGATGGCTCACTGACTGCTTGTATTTGGGCAAGGGGAATCCCAGACCCTCTGGCAGGCTCCATGGGTTGTCAGCAGAGCCTCCTAATGAAACTGCTTGAAGCTTCTAAAATAGTGGCCTACAGTGCTTGAGACACCATACTGTGTTGCGTGTGGCTCTCTGGGTCTCGCTGCTTTTCCTTTGTGGCTGCTGGTGTGCCTTGTCCAGTCACTCTCTCCTAAATCATACACACGTTCCTCACTTTTTCCTTCTAGCACTGGATGCAAGAAATCAGCTCTCTTTCCTTGCTGTTGTCTTTGCCTTCCCATCAGCATTGTTCTTGTACTGAGATGTTTTTCTTAGAACCCAGAGCTTCTCATCCTTGCTCTGATGAGGCTGTTGGGGCAAGCCAGGCTGTTTCATCCTCATGATGGACTGCATTTTGCCTATGCACTTGTGCAAGGTGTAACGTGCACTGGCTATCATGGGGTTGGAGCTGCCTTAGCAGTCTGGCTGGTGCAAGTTTGAAGCAATGTGGTTACTCTAAGAATGCTGAATTGAGATTTGGCCCTGTTGTGCTGGGTGCTGTACAAATGCAAACATCCTCTCTGCAAATCCTGGCTCCTGAGATGTTCCAGGACAGAATTAAAGGCCTTGAGAAGGAAAGTTTACCTTCGAGACCTGTATGGTACGTGCTGTGGCTGTATGGTATGTGCTGTGTTGGGCACACAGGACCCTGAAGATGCAGAGACTGAGTTTTGTTGGAGATCCCTGAATCGTGTGACACTTCCCTGCTACTCAGCCCTGTGTGTCCTACAGCTAGGAGCTTGCTTTAGCTCTTCTCCCTGAGGTTTTAGAGCATAGTACTGTAGCAGCTGATGAAAGGCTGTGTGGGCGACTGGAGAGACTGCCTCAGGCTGGGCTTTGTACTGGGCTGATCTGAGGAGGGAGGGAGGATTGCCTGGCCATTCTGCATTTTGGGGAAAGTTGGCACATCCTGTTCCTGCCCTCCACCCTTGAGGAGGGCAGCGTGGGCCTCAACAATTCCAAGCCAGGGCAGAGGCCTGAGGAATTGCTCTGTTTCATGACAGACCATGACCCCTCATTTTTCTTCTCTCTGTAGCCAATTGAAAAGCTGGTGGCTCTTCTGAACACCCTTGACAGATGGATCGATGAAACCCCACCAGTGGATCAACCTTCTCGCTTTGGGAACAAAGCCTTCAGGACTTGGTATGCCAAACTAGACCAGGTGAGTATGTCTTTCATGTACAATGTTAAATGCAGCTCCTACAGAAGGGCAGCATGTTTAGCAGGGATAACAGAGTGATTCCATCATTGTGAGGCAAGTGAGCAGTCTACAAAGGAGTTGCGCAGACAAGCTGAGAAGGATCCTTCTCTTGATATATATCACTTACTCCTGATCTGTTGCTGTCTTCACCTCTTATGAGACCATATGGTCCATGTAAATGCTCTTTGATGAGTTTCCAAGTCCTGAATCAGCCTTTGGGGTCCTTCAAGCCCAAGGAAGACCTTTGCTTTGTAACTATTAGCGAACAGATGACAGAGAAGATCAGAGGAGGGTTGTGAAACTGCTTGATGTTCTTCAACTCAGACTACATGCCCTGCACCAAGCTCTGGAGGTGGCACAGAGTCCAAGCAGGAATGTCCTTTTGCAGGTGGTCTGCTGCTCTGTTAATGCTTTGGTCCTGTGGGTGAACCAGTGGTTAACTGAGCTGATGTATTTTTTTTTTCTTCCCCACTCTGCAGGATACACATGGCCTGGATAGGTGTTAGGATGAGCTCTCCCAGAGTTATTCCATTTCTCTGCTTCTAGAATAGGCAAATACTCTTCTCTGTCATTGCTGGCTCTTACATATGTAAGAGTGCACCATTGTAGATCTCCCCTCTGCATCAGTGTATGAGCATTGTCTTGCCCGTGGGGACTGTGACAGATGTACACTCACTTGGAGGAGTCTTTTGTGTCTTCCAGGAAGCAGAAAATTTGGTGGCAACAGTGATCCCCAAAAATTTGGCCAGTGCTGCACCAGAAGTGGCCGTGTACCTGAAAGAATCCGTGGGGAACTCTACCCGCATTGATTATGGCACAGGTATTTATTACTTGAGCATGCTCAGTGGCTGAGACTGCTCTCCTTTGGGTAGTGACCCTCTGGAGCCTGCTGCTGGCTGTATTTAAATATGTTTTAGCAAGTTTTCTCTGGGTCAGTTTGCTACAAACACTTTCTTCCTCACCCAGCATTCGTTGTGGGTTGTGACACTCTTCACATGTCTCATCTGAGGAAACATGAATCGAGCTGTGCAGGCCTTTCTGGGATGAACTGTAGGAGTAGCTTTACTGCATATAGCAATATTGCACAGCTGATCCACAACAGACAACTTAGAGGAATAAAATGTAATTACTTATATTGGAAGTAAGGGGAGCAAGGTTGTAGACAGCAGGAAGTGTCTCGGGGTCTGGTGCTCCTTGGAGGTGACACTGCTGATTAGAGAAGGACTTCAAAGTCTGAATGTTGAAGCATTTTGTACCTGGGAAGATAGTGAATTGCAGGCTGGAGTAACCACTCTGGCTTCAGTTAGACCTAAATGCAGAATCTTTGGTTTGAAACCATGTGGTTACTGCATGCTTTGCTCCTCTGTCTGGAGGACAGGTGTGCTGAGATGGGTGTGCTAACGAAAGGTCAGAAGAGTAGGATGCTGTGGATACAAAGAAAGATGGCTTCAGATTTGGGCAGGGAGGGGAGGAGGAAGAGGACTTGGGTTAAAGGATGAAGAGCTGGAAGCTGAGCAGTGCTTGCTAGGAAAGCTGCAGCTCACTGGCACCAGGGGGAGATGTTGTCTTTGGAAAGGGACCCACATGCATGGGTTTTGTCAGCTCAGGGAAGGAATTTCAGCCTTTGCTCCCCTCCAGTGTGTCCCAATCAAGTGTCCCAAGTGTTCTAACTGAGGGTGACTGGAATATGGATGTACTTTGTTCCTACACTGGGAGCTGCACTTCTTTGCCACATGGAGCTGTTGATCCTGGTTCTGTGGCCCCTTCCACAAAAAGACGTTGCTCTGATTTTGCTGGTTGTTTCTTTTCCCTGCTGTTAGCTGGAGGGCCAAGCTGCAGAGGGTCAGCCAGAGATCCCAGTACCTTCTGGGACGGTCTGTTCCTGCCAGCATCATGGGATCTGCATCCTTCCGACACAGATATTTTTAAGTGGGAGGAAATCTGTTTACTTGCAGATGTGAAGTTCTCTCATATGCTCTGAGCAGGCGACTCTGCAGTGCTCCACATCCCACTGCTGTGCTGAGCTCCCAGGAAGGCCCTGCCTTGCTCCCAGCACCCCCACTTGGAGCTGCATTTCCTCAAGAACTTTTCTCTCAGAGTTAATAACCACCTTATGAATATCTGGAAGGCATACTTTGGGTGGGTGCTGTGTGGGGATGAAATATTGTCAGCTCCTGTAGCAGGATAAGGCAGCACATCAGGGACAGTGGACAGGGGTTTCCTCTGTGGGAATGTGAGTGCTTTGATTTTTGAAGAGCTGTTGTACTCGCCATAAGGTTGTCTTCAGGACCAGAAACACCCGTGTCACATCTCATTTCTTCTCACTGTAGGACATGAAGCTGCGTTTGCAGCCTTTCTCTGCTGCCTCTGCAAAATAGGTGTTCTCAGAGTGGATGACCAGATGGCCATTGTCTTTAAAGTATTTAACAGGTGAGATACCAGAAGGAGAAGGGCTGGAAACATTGGGCCACTTGAGGGCAGATCCCAGGCAGCCCCTTCCAGCTGTCTGAGATGTGTGAGACACTACCACGTGTTCCATACATCGTACTCCTGTAGGTTGAGCTGATTGTGGCCTCTTCCTTCCACTCATCCACACCCATCTGGGAGTGAGAAACTATAAGGAGGTCCTTCAGCTGGGATATGAGCTGCATAAAACAAGGGCTTCTATGCCTAGCTAAAGGACATGAGTGCTGAAGGGTTTGCTGGTCTACACAGAAGGGCAGAGTGAAAAAAGTGAAGACAAATTTAGGAAGCAGATGTGCTTTTTAATAGAGTATAGCACATCATCTATTAGAGGCTGTGTGCCTTTCTGGAATGTTATTGATACTGTAAGAGTGTTTGGATGAAGTTCTGTGATGGTCAGAAATATCTGGTCAGATGTTACATCTCTTCAGGCATTAAAAAAAGTAATCTGCGAAGCTGGCAGGCCTTCACTGCTCCTCAAGATGTGTTTCCAGCCCAGGAGGTGGAGTTTTATTACTATAAAACCACCAGACTTGGCATGTGGAGTCCAGAGATCTATTGCAATTTGCATCTCTGGCATGAAAACAATCTCCTTCAATAGTACTACCAGCTTTAATTTTCCACCTGGTTACAAAGGTTTGGAAAACTTGTTTGAAGAGAGGTGATCCTGAATGTTCATTGATTGCAGTCAAAGTGGGCCTTGCTCTGGGAGCTCATCCTTTTCCTTCTTGGGCCACTTGCTCTTTCCCAGGACCAACTTTTGGTGCTTATTTAGCTGTTAAACCTGATCCATGCTTTTCTGTTGGGTTCAAAAGTGAGCGTGGGGCCCTCCAAGAGTGGATGGTCTGTTTGGATCTCCCGTGTGAAGGCAGAGATCTGGATTTTGTGTCTGGAGTCCAAAAGACAGCCTTGTCTGAAGTCTTCCCTCTTTTTTGTCTCAGGTACCTAGAAGTGATGCGAAAACTTCAGAAGACCTACAGGATGGAACCTGCTGGCAGCCAGGGCGTCTGGGGCTTGGATGACTTCCAGTTTCTACCTTTCATATGGGGCAGTTCCCAGCTGATAGGTACTAATGAAAATCTGCTCATGTCCCAGCCTGCCCTCTGCCCTGGCTGTCTGGGTTGCAGAGATAATGGGGCTTGAGACTGACTTTTAAATTCAAATGTGTCAGATTTGTGTGTAATACAGCAGCAGAGTTTGCTTGGGGCTTGGATTTTTTTCTCAGGTTTCCAAATAAAGCTAGTTGCTTAGACCAGGAGGTGGAAAGCTTCCATGTACTGTACACCTGCAATGACTACAAGCTTTTTGAGAAGGGAGTTCTGGTTTTGGCACTAGAGTACACGTTTTCTGCCCTGGGGAGTTTACCAGTTTCACTGCTAAGGCAGTGGAGGTGAGGTGGTAGGCAGTGGCTCTGTGCTGATTTCTGAAAAGTTCTGGTGGGAGAGACCTCATGTGAAAGAGGGATGGGACAAAGCCTGTCTGAGTTTGGTCTCAGAAGGGGATGTCATGCAGGTTACTTTCTGTTGTCTTTTACTCTTTTCAGACCATCCAAATCTAGAGCCTCGACACTTTGTGGATGAGAAGGTGGTAAATGAAAACCATAAGGACTTCATGTTCCTGGAGTGCATCCTCTTCATTACAGAGGTGAGGATTTTTCCACAGGAAAGTTCTTCTCATACTAGGCAGTTAGCTCTGGCTCTGCTTTTCTCTTCCTCCTCTGTTTGCTGTAACAGAGCTGTGCAGAAAAACCACTGTTGTGTCTGAGGTGCTCTCCTTCAAGGAGTTCAAACTGGAATATTGAGGGGAAAGTGTGATCAGGGGAGATGGGCTGTGGATTGCTATTGAAGGGAGCTGTAACAAGAGCAAACAAATAGCCTTGGATCAGGCAGTGGGAACTTGGATGGAGAAGACTGGTGCTAGCAAGTGTGCTAGAAAGATGAAGTGGGAGCTGCAGAACAGCTGGGCTTGCCAAGATAACCTCCCTTCCCTCCAGTCCTTGGGCACTGCCTGGGCCTCCCTTTGCTTAGGGCAGACTCCCATACCTCTGTGCAGTTTCGTCTTCTCCAGATCAGAGCAGATTCTCCATTAAACGCGTGAATAATCTGGAGGGGAGAGAGTGCTTCGTTAGCCCAGCTGTTCTCAGGACCATTATCAGCAGCACATTTCTGCTCAAATTCTGTAGGGCCCTTGGGCTGCTGATACTCAGTGTGTTGCCAACCACCAGCAGTGTTCTTAAGGGGTTTATGGTTTCCCTCAGCTGGCCGTGCTTTTACTGTCCACATTGCTGCATGGTCTGGGCAGGGACAGTGAGAAGCACGTGCTCTGTTGTGGCAAGGGATTTCCTGTCCATGGCAAGGAGGAGTTGATGGGATTAATTTCGAAGGACAGAGTGCAGTTCTGCCCCTTTGTTCTGTTTGCTTTTCCCCCTCCTTGCTTCTCTCATTTACTGATTAGATGAGAAGGGAGGTTACAGAGCGTGAACTCAGCCTTTCATGTAGGAAATTTTCATAGGAGCCTTTGGCCCAAACCCCAGGAGGTGCAGCATCAAGTCGTGCTGAATCCAGTAGGGTTTGTCAGTGTTCAGCTCGCAGGATTTCACCTTCAGTGCAGAGCTAAATTGTGCTGTGGATGGTGAAGAGACTGAGCTGAGGACAGGAAATCCGCTCCTGCTTCACCCTCATGGGAAGTGGGAGCAAAGATGCGTTTTGTTTTCTTCCTCTGTACTATCCAGGCAGAGCACTAGCCTGTTAGAAATGTCAGAGCACACAATTCTTCACGTGTGCAGAGGGTTCTGCAGTGCACAGGCGATGTGAACAGTTTAAAATACACAGCACCAGACTGCTTCAGGTCACTCCGCTTTTGCCTGCAGGAAGGTACCTTTTCAGTAGGCATTTTTACTAAGTGATTTCACTTCTCTTTTGCACACTTGCTCAGGATCGTGGAGTTTTTTCTATTGAGTTCCTCAGTGCCACCTGGTGGCAGGGAAGCTTCCTCTCTGATGTGAGCCGCAGAGATTGCCACGAGCTGAATCATCAGACGTGTAGTGTTTGCAATCCATATTCATGCAAGCACTGTTTTGTTTTGTTTTATTATTTTGTTTTGTTTTTAAATAAGGTTTTTCTTTTTAAAATGGGATTTTTCTCCTTCAGATGCCCAGAAAGTTTGTTCCTGCCACTAGGGGGGGCTGGGGCAGCCCTGAGTGCTGCTTTTTCTCCAAAATCAACAACAAAACAAAAATAACGGGGGGAAAAAGGTACAAGGGATTCATGATTTTAATAAATGAATGACATGATTTCCTTCTGAGCTATTCATCTGAAAACAGCTCTCCTGTAAAGGTGTAGAGCAAATAGCAAACACTGCAGCAGTCCCCTTGTGAGTCTGGTAGGTTTTACTAACCTGAAAACAGGTTTTGTTTCAGCAAGCTGTGACCAGGCTACGTTGTTTTCTTTCAACCAAGAGAATATTCTCTTGAGAGATATTTTTTTCTCAGCCTCTGGGTGATGTTTCAGGGATGTGAATGTATGCCGTGGTGGTGTTTGCCACGTGTATATTTAAACCTCAGACTCTTAAAGTAACAGGGAGGTGATGTCCAGTTTGAACCTGCTGAAGCCTCTGCCCTGCGGTGCCACCCTGCTGCACATGGAATGGTAGCAAGCTTTATGCAAGCTGACCTGTTGTTGGCTAACCTGAGGGGTGTTTTCAATGCTTGGTCCTTGAACAGGAGGCTTATGGAGGTGGCTAGAGCTTGAGCTATCCCCTGCTGTCAGCTTGTTCTGCTGAGGCAGGCTGCAGGGAGATGCCCCAGGGTGTGAGGTTGGTTTGGAACCATCCCAGCACGTGATGGAGCCAGCAGTGCTGCTGCCACGGTGGGATCCTGCCTGCTTCTGTGCTCTGAATGCAAGGAAGGGTTCTGAGGATTGCAAAAACCGCGTGGATGCTGTCCTTGCACAGCATGGGACAAAACCCAGAGCAGAGGCTGCCAGCTCTTGACCCTGCTGAAACCAAAGCCTGCTGAAACAGCCACCTCCCCAGGCACCTTCCTGCAGGAGACGTGTGGAGGCGCGAGGCCGGGGCCGTGTTGCTTTAAGAGCCCAGGGCAGGCAGCAAGAATTTCATCTTCAATCTGGCTTCTAAATTTGGAGGTTTGGGAAGGGAGGGCTCGGGTTTCGGCTGGAAGGGAAGGAGCTGACAGGAAAGCACAGCTTCAGCCGTCCCCCTCCCCCAGTTACTGACAGAGGAACCATTTACAAAAGGCTGATTCTCTTGGGAACTGAGAGGCAGGAACGCAGCGTCTGTGAGTAATTTCCTGCTCAATATGGCTGCTCTGACTCACTCCGTTCCCCTGGGGTCACTGCGGGACTGCAGCGCGCTCGCTGCCGCTCTCGTTCCCCCCAGCTCGCTCTGTTTCTCTCCCTCTTCTCCCTTTGTGGGTGGAATGAGCTCATTTTCTCCCTCATCCCCTTTCTCCCCTCCGCCCCACTTTGAAACAATAGCCATGCCTCCCCTTGCTGGGCATGCAGGGTCCAGTGGGCTGCAGTCACAACTGTGCCAGGGGCTTATGGAGCCAGCAGGGCTGGAGCGCGGGGCCGGCTGGCTGAGCTGGCTGCCCCCTGATAGTCTGCTGCAGCTCAGGAATGAGGAGGAAAGCAAAGCATGCGTGCGAGGGCTGCTGCAAGCTGTGCCATACGAAGGATGGCAGTGCTGGAGGAAGGTTTGGCGTCGAAAAGCATATCAGCAAATCAGCCTTACCAGGGGAAGCTCTGTGCCCACCGAGCTGCCCAGCACATGGGGCTCAGCCACGCGCATGCTCCCTGCTCCCCTGCCACGTGCAGCCTGTACTGTGGTGCCTGCCAGTGCCAAATCCTGCCTGATGGCACGCTGGCTCTGTCAAATGATGTTGTGCTTTGTCTATCTGCACGTTTCATCTTGTATCTGCAAGGGAAACATGCACGGCGGAGGGGAGCGGGGATGGCTCGGTGGCTCATCACTCATTCTTCTGCCCATGAGAGTGATAGAGGGGAATGGGGACAGGTCTGTGCAAAACAGCTGCAGCCTGAGGTCAGCCAGTTTGAAGCTTGTTGTCCTCCAGGTAGTGTTTTTTTTTTTTTTCCCCCCTTTTTTTTTTTTTTTACTGCCAGCTGATGCCATGCAGACCTTGCAGAAGGGCAGCAGCAGTTTCCCAAAGCAAATTGAGCAGCCTCACTTCCTTTTAGAGCACTGTGTTTGGAGGCTGTTTTCCCACCCTCATGCCAGGCCTCTGTGTGCATGGAGGGAAGGAGTTGGTTGTTGGAGCTGAGAGCAAGCATCCAAGAGATTCCTCTCTCCCCATGCTCCTTTCTAGCGTGAGCTTCGGCCTTGTGGTTTCTGATGTCATGGGAACTTCGCTCACTCAGAGAGGCTGCGTTATATTTCTTCCTCTCCCTGAGGGTCTGTTTTTGTTCGTGGAGAAGAAGAGAGAGAGCCACCAAGGGAATCTGCATGCAACCATCCCTGATTGCAGCTTTTCCCTTGTCCTTCCTCCTCCACACCCCTCTTCCTGGGAGGAGGAACGCCAGAGTGCTTAAACAGAAAAACACCCTGAGGTGTGCGGCTGCAAGCAGGCAAGCTGCAGCTCTGGAGCTTGTTTGGAGTGGGGCTTCAGTGGGTCCCCTCCTCTCCCAGGTGTGGGCGCAGGGCTGCTGCTGACCTGCACTGCCCTCTGCATACAGGGAAGGCAGCAGTGGTTGTCTGTGCTGCTTGTTGATTATCTGAATGGGGAATGAGTCATTTTCTTGGAAAGCCCAGCAGTGCTGAACAGGGAGGTTTCTGGGTAGAATTGGAACAGCGTTAAGCCAAGCTCTACTTGGAGGGAGAATAGGACTTATGTGGGGTTTTATAACACAGCCATTAACAGGGAGGTGTGCATAGGAAGGTTTGATTAGAGAAGTGTGGCAGGAAAAGGCTTAATTTTGTCAGGGAGGTGAGGAGATGGAGCTTCATGCACTGTGGCTGCAGCGGGGTGGAAGGAGGGACAGCATGGTGGGGTGGCTGGCGTGTGGCTCACAGGGCTGGTGGGAATGTTAGCTTGGTGAGTGTGAGTCACCAGTGGTGCACAGCTCCTGCATGGCCCCGCTCCTCAGCCTTGCTTGGGTCTCTTTCAGATGAAGACGGGCCCCTTTGCTGAGCATTCCAACCAGCTCTGGAACATCAGTGCCGTACCCTCCTGGTCTAAGGTCAACCAGGGCCTCATCCGCATGTACAAGGCAGAGGTGAGCACTGCGGGTGGGTAAGGGGAGGCTGGTTCATGCTTGCCCAATGGCCACACAGGTCCTTGTCTCTGCTTTGCTGCGGATCAGCCTTTTGCTGCCTGCACTTCGTGCCTGTTGGTGCAGGGGCCTGTCGCAGCCAGCTGTGCTCCTTGCTGTGTGGCTCAGAAGAAGGTACTGCTGGCAGAGGCCAGAAGAAGGCTCCTGCCTGCATAATGTTTGCCACAAACCGGTCCCAAAACAGCCCTTCTTTCAGACGTGGCTTTTGCCAGTTCTTGTCGTTCCATAGTACAAGTCTCAGGTCTCCAAGTTAGGACCAATGCTTTGATGCACTCATCCTTCTGATTCCTACACTTCTGTTTTCCCAGCTGCAGGAGACCTGGTTTAAACCTCCATCCCATGTTTCAGGAGCACCAAAGCAGGTTGAATGCCTTCTGCTCTGCTGGCTCTGTCCTGTCTCTGTTGGCTTTGAGTCCTGCCCACGTAGTGCACCAGATCAGTGAGGCACAGCCTCCAGTGGGGTTTGGTGGTTCTCCATGGGCTCTGCAGGCTTTCCTGGCAAACCCTGATTGAGAGAACTGGGCAATTTTGGCTGTTCCTTATCTCCTTCCTGCTCAAGCTAACCCTGAGCTTGGGGAAGCAGGACAGAAACTGCCCCACTGGGGCCTTGTGCAGGAACTGACTGAGAAGCAGCATCTCTTGCTTGGAAGGCCAGCACTGCGCTGGCCCTGCCTGAGCAATGGATTACACAGCTGCCCACTGTGGGAGGTGCATCAGTCCCCTTGGGTAGGGCTTGAAGGAGTTATTCCTGCACCCTGTGGTCTCTGCTCAAGCCAACCATGCTCCTGTTTGTTGCTGGGACGTGGGGCAAGGGCTGGGCGGGCAGCTCTAGCGCACAAAGGAGTTAACTGTGCCGAACTTGGTGCGCTCCCTCCCCCAGCCCTTCCTCTGTGCTTCACATCCTGTGTTTAGGTTCCAGGCCACATACCTCTCTAATCTGCGAGGTGTCACTCCCAGGCCCGCTGGCTCCTTCCGCCCCCAGCTCAGCTTTCCTCCCAGCTTCCAGGAGGAGAGCAGGGCTGGGGGTCGACCCCCAAGGGGTCCCTCTGTGCTGCCCCTCTGGATCTGCCCCGGCTCAGAGCTCCAGCACGGAACCACTGCGTTCCTGGCAACCCAGAACTGGAGGCTCTGGTGTGAGAGAAAGTGGTCTCAGGGGGAGCCCCCAGTCCTGAGAGCACCGCTGAAGGGCTGTTGCCTCCTCCGCAGCACTGCCTTTGTTCTCTCTCCTCTGGGTATCCCCCAGGCACCCCATGTTGTCCTGTGCTGGTTGGGTGCCCGACGTGCCCTGTTACCACTTGGTTGGTTCCTTCTGAAGCTTGGCAGGGATGTGCCCACAATGCAAGGGCATGTTCACTGGTGTTTTGGGGTCACTGTGTGCTGGCAGTTTTACCTGGCTGTCTGTGAACAGTACAACTCTGGGAACCCGTCAGGGCGTGGGAGAGGCCATGGTTGTTAGTGTTTTTATGTTAAATAGCAGATTACATTCTCTGTGGAAATGCTGAACCTGATGCTGGTGGGTTTCTAGAAACACCCAGAGATGTGGCTGTGTTGGGGGAGAATGTGGGAGCTGCTGGGAAGAGTAACAGCACAAATTTAGGATAAGGTATGGAAGACATTGAGTGATCTGAACTGCTGTGTGACTTCAAATTTAGCTTCTTGCTCCAAGAACATTAGTAAATCTTAAAGGACTGATCTTAAGTATGGTCCTCATGCAGCAGTATTTTGTCCTGGCACAGCATAGTGCCTACATTTGCTTGGATGGAGAAACTTACTGGGGAGTTCCCACTGATTCCTGGTATCTTCTTAGGGGAGCCTCCCACCCCACTGCTGTCTCAGCCAGTTCCTGCCCAGCTGGGGAGGAGGGGTGAGTGTGGACATCACCTTAGAATCACAGCATTAGTGTCTGCTGGATGTTCCCAGCTGCGTTGCCTTCACCTTTGCTGTCTTTCTCTAGTTAGGCACTGTCAGTGCTAGCAGAAGATAAGTAAGCCAACAGCCCCACGTACTGTCACAAAAGCTGTTTGCCTTGAGCTCAGTGAAGATCTGTGACAGTACTTGGGTTTGGAGGGAGGGAAGAGGGAAGGTTTGGGTTTATAACGTGTTTTTTTTCTTGTCAAGCTGGCTAATGTGAGAGCAAGATTTTCTCCTCACCCCCTTCTTCCTACTGCATCTTCACCCTCTGCTCACACACTGTAATTAGATCAGATGAAATCCAGGATGGAGTCTCCAACCAACAGTGTGGCAGTGACTGGAAAGTGCTCAGTGCTGACTGCTTTTGTGCAGAGGCAGCAAGGCAAAAAGCTCAGTCGCTTGGAGCAGACCAGCAGAAATCAGATGCTCACTCATAAACCACTCTTGCTTGGCAGAAGTGCAGCAGTTCCCAGGTCCGGTTTGTTTAAAATGCAGTGTGAATGCTTTGGCTCTTCTGTGTCCCCTCTATGGGATGACTTTAAACAACCAACACAATGCTTAAGCACATCCATGTGCTCTTGCCTGGATCCATGCTCTCTGGGATGCTGGTTACAGGGTCTGTGGACAGAGAGCAGATTTAAGGCAACGTATCTTCTGCTCCGTGTACTTATGAAATCTCAAATGTGTCTATAATATAAATATAATGGGTGCAGAAGTGTTAGCTTGGAAGTGCAAGGTCTTTTCTTATTCTCTCCTTCAAAGACAAGTGAAGAAGTCGACAGAATAGAGTCTGGTTAAAGTGGCAGCCTTGATGTTTTTCCCCTGAGCCTGCTTTTGAGTCTCCTGACCTTTCCTTCTCCACTGCAGTCAGATGGGAAATACTTTCCATTGTAACTAATCTAGTCCCAGTTCCATCTTTAAAGGTTGGATATGATGCAGGAATTTACTCCCCAGTTGAGTCTCAAGCTAGGACTTTGGCACAATTGGGATGACAGGAAGAAGGGAATAAGCTTGTTCCCTCTGTCAAGCTAGTATTGGCTGCATCAGTTTCACCTGCAGGTGACACAGAAGTGTCCTGTCTCCTGGAGCCTTTAATAACCCAGAGAAATTGTCCTAGTCCTGATAGAGAGAGAAGTTTCTCTGCTTATCTCTCCTTGTGCTATTGGTGTGTTAAATGGGGAGGATTCTTGCTCTTCCCATTGGTGGTAAAGTCTCTCCATCAGGAATCCAAACCAGTCAGGTCTTCCGTGGGACTCCTTGGAACCAGTTAGGATGACATTTTTAGCCATCAGCATCTCCAGTATTCATTTCTCTGCATTATTGCTTCACGTCACTGCTATCCTGTGCTGTTTCCTCTGAGGACTTGCTGGAGTGGTTGTGCTGGGAAATGCTGGCTGCTCGGAGCCTTTGGGAAGCGTTTGGGAAGCTTAGAAGGTGATGTGCATTACTTGTAGCAGGACTTGCTTCTTCCTTCTGCTGGACACGATGTCCCATGTAGAAGAGTAGCTCCCATTGCAGCACAGTGAGGAGGTCTGCAGCCCTTCTGGTCAGCACAGCCCTGGGTAATGTGGCTGATATTAGTGTAGATGTAGCTATTGAATTGATGCACACATCCTGCTGAGGTTTGTGTGGATCTGAATCCATTCCATGCTCTGCATGAGTTTTTGGGCAGTCTGAATCCGTAATGACTCAAAGAATGAAGCTCTGAGCAGCTCTGACAGGCAAGTTTTGGGAAACTTGGACGTGGTCATTGACAGCAGTTGCTGGTCTTCCTGCCGTGGCGGGGAGGTGAGCAGCAGGGATGTTCTTGTTCCAGCACAGAGCCCATCTTAGCTGGAGAAGGCAGCTGTGAGCTGAGCTGCCTAGCTGGGGGTGTGTGAGATTGATCTGTGATCCTTGCTCCTATCGTTACTCTCTGATGGGAGTGGGAATTCTAGGAGTGAGGGATTTTTGGGGATAGGATTGCATCTTAAACTGTGGCAGCAAAATTGCTAGTGCTCATTTATTGAGGGCCTGAGAATCTGCAATGCAGCGTGGGCAGTGCCTTGTGGCTGCAGGATGGTGCTCAGAGCTGGAGCGTGGGCACTGTCCTGGAGAGGGAGAGCCTCTTCCCTGTGGGTTTCTGCAGTTCTCAAAGGATTTGTAGGGTGAAGCTCTTCAAAGGGAGCAGCTAGAGCAATGAGAAGGTGGTGAGAGAGAAAGCTGCTGACATAAACACGCCTCTTCTGCTCATGCTCCCGGCCTGAATTTCAGCAAGCAAAAGAGCCTGGCTAAAAGGAAGGAGATGGGGATACGAGGTGTTACTGGACTGAAGAGCCTGCTGGGAATGTGGGGTGAGGGATGTGGGACTGATCCCCACGCAAGCACACGGCTCAGCCAGCGGCCCTGAGCTCACTGCCTCCCGCACCCAGGGCCGGGCGCAGCTCTGTCTGCCTGCGGGCAGTGGGGACATCTGCTGAACTCACCCCTCTTTGTTTCCCCTCCTGCAGTGCCTGGAGAAGTTCCCTGTGATCCAGCATTTTAAGTTCGGCAGCCTGCTCCCCATCCAGCCTGTGACATCCTAAGGAGACAGCGGGAGGAGCCGAAGCAGCGGAGGCGTAGCGTGGCACTCTTCCTCCTCCCCTCACCCCCTCCTCATCACCTCACCCGTTCCACAGCCCATCCATTTCTGCACATCCTCATCGGCAACCACAGACCCAGAGCACTCGGCCTTGCACGGGAGACGGGACCTGAGCAGCTCCTCCTGCGAGCCCCTGCCATGAGGATGTTTCACAAGTGACTGAGGGGCTGTGCTCCGCTCTGCTGCCGCGTGTGGATCTGGGCGAGTGAAGGGGGTTCACTAGGGGCTGTCTGGCAGCAAAACCCTCTGCTTTCCTTCCCAGGAGGAAGGGGGTGTGGAGGGGAGGAAGGCACGTGTGTATGCACTGGTAACAGCAATTTCCCTTTTGGAATTTCGTTGAAGTTTCCTGTTGCTGTTTGGTTTGGAAACCGTTGCAGTGGGTGAGGTGTGAGCCTGCACGTGTCTGTAAGCAGGGCACCTCTGCTTGGTTCTTAAGTGGGAAAGGGGAACTGCGGGGAGCCCAGGGTACCACCTCTCCTTTAGCCCTAATAAGGAAAGCCACCTCCCTCCTTCCGCCATCTCTTCTGCAAGGGTGCCTGGCTCTTCCTTTCACAGCACCACCTCTCGTGTGAAACAAGGAGGCTGTGAGGTCTGAGCTGGTTTTAGAGCTGAGAGCCCTGGCTCTGTGGGAGCAGCTGTGCAAGGACTGCTGAGTGGTACCTGCTCAGGCTCCTTCCCCTCTGTAGTTAATGGGCACAAAGAATCACACGTTCACATACATTCATTGCTTTGTAGGGATCATCTGGGTCCAACCTGCCCTCTGTGCTCTCCTCTCCTCCTCCTCCTCTGTGCTTTGCTGCCCGGGGGCTGGGCTGGCCTCAATGGCACGAGGTGGCCATGGTTGCTACTGCTTGGTCATAAATTACAGCGACAGCCTTATAGCAATGGCTTTCCCCATAAAGCAGCATGTTCCTCTGCCCTTTTAGGGAGGCATCTCTGGAGCGAAGGCAGCATGGGGATAAGCATGCAGCTTAACATGCACTTACGTACCTGTGCTGGAAATAAAAAGCATAATTAGCCCAGGACAGCAGGTTTTATCTGGAGAAAGCTCTCTTCCCTCTATCATTCCCTGCTGGTGCTTTCCCAGGCAGCAGGGCCACACTTCCAGTGCCAGCAGCAGCTTTGAGGTAGGGGAATGAATGGAGCCGTGGTCCTGATCAGCACCAGCATCGCTCAGAGGGCAGAAATATCTGGAGCTGTTGTGTCCATATGTCTTGGCTGAGGTGGCCTACAAATCTGGGGAGGGGAGATCTTAGGGTTCCCAGGCTGGGTTTGGCAGGGGGTGAGCTCTGGCTGGGGCTGGAGGCAGCTGTGTCCCTTCTCTGATTGCTTGCCTTTTGCTGATGCATTGCTAAATAAGAGGAAGCGAGGAGCAGGTGGCTGCAGAGCTAAAGCAGAGCTTTCTGCCGTTGTCCTGAGCTGGGTGGGACAGGGCACGGATCTGAGCTGCCTCAACCAACTATAAATGTGCGTTTTAAATAATGAAAGACTCAAGTCTTGTTCTAATCTCAAATTGTTAACGAGATGTGTGTGTCATCTTGGCTTTACAAGTGGGAATAGGGCTGGAGCCCTGCGCTTGCTGGGAGCCTGCTTCTGGTGGAGGAGACCTCAGGCTCTTCCTTCTGCATCCCCTCTCCTTGCTGTGTGGCTTCTGGCAAGTGTCACCACGCTGTAACTGGCTGCATGGCATCTGGCTGGTGAGGGCTGAGCTAAAGCCTGTGGCTTCCCAAACCTGCCCAAGGGCTGGGGACGCATCTCTCCCAGTAATCCTACGGAAATGGGGCTTCCACGTAAAAGGATGGGTGGAAATGTCGACATCCACTCCCTGTGTAGTGGGAGGGACACCCAGAATATGAAATACAGCACCAA
Organism: Lagopus leucura; assembly: GCF_019238085.1. Lineage (NCBI taxonomy): Eukaryota > Metazoa > Chordata > Aves > Galliformes > Phasianidae > Lagopus > Lagopus leucura. The sequence goes on along the minus strand of NW_024962275.1, from coordinate 4,905,177 downwards.
AAAAGGGTGGGGAGATGCTTCCTTCCCCTGCAGCTGCTCTGCAGGGACGGTGTCCCTTGGGTTGGGATCCACCAAGGAGGTGGGAAGAGGCTCACGGGTGGCTCTTGCTTGCCTGAATCTGTGCTTCTGTTCTGCTGGGGCTTTGTGGACTTGGAGCAGCTCATTCTTGTCTTGCACCGTGCGAGATGGATCTCTGTAGGTGGCACTTGGCTGCTCGCCTCCGTCCAGCTCCCAGCAGTAAGCATGGGCTCTCGGGCTCAGCTCTTCTCCCACAGCTCTGCCATCAGCAGTGCCTGGGGCCGGAGCATTCCCCCCCTTAACCCCCCCCAACATTGTGGTTTTAATTAAAGTCTCTGTTTTGCACCAGTGCCTGTGTTGATCTCTCCTGCGTGGGGTTTGTTCCCTCTTTGTGGTGCTGGGAAGATGCTTTGCAGAGCCACTCGCCTGTTCGTTGGCTGCATGCTTGCACCAGAACTGACTCGTTGAAGTGCATGAAGCAAGCACACCCAGGCTGCTCCCTTGCGAGCCTCTTTCTTTCCGTGGTGCGCTGCCTTTGATTTATTTATTTAACCACTGTGCTCCATCTGCCCCTCCCTCCCGGCTGGGGTTTGGCACCTGGCTGATGTGCCACCAAATACCTCTTGAAGATCAGAGATTCTCATGACCAAAGGCCGTTTGAGCCGCGTTTCTGAGGCTGAGAACTGGAACCCTTTTCCTTCAGATGTTTTTCCTGTCCTGCCAGAGGTGCTGACTCAGCACTTCCAGCATCAGTTTAGCTCAGCAGCTTTGTTGGACGTCTGTAGAAAATTATACCTGGAACTTCTCAGTTCTTCTATGGGAGCCGCCATAGCTGTGCTTAGGTTTCTTATCTTCTCTGTCAGCACGGGGCCGGCTGCGTGTGAGTGCCCAGCTGGGAGTGGGGAATGTTATCTTGGGTCAAACATCTTTGCGTTCATTTGGATGCCTCCCTTGGTGAGCACAGCAGACGTAGTGTGGGTTTCTCCCCATTGAGCAAGCTGGGATTTTCAGTGCACTTCTCAGAGCTGGGCTGTGCTGGGCCGGTGGTGAGCTGTTCTGCTGCTGCTTTGTGTTCAACAGGTCACCACCGGCCTTCCTGCCTCTGTCTTTGCAGCCCTCTTTTATAAATGCTCATGACAGCCGGTAAGAAATGAAGTACGAGTTGAGAGGAGCAGCCTCACGTGGTGGTGGTAGGAATAAAAGCCAGAACCGTGTTGTGGCATCGCTGCTGTATTCTCTTCTCATCCAAACCCGAGCCGACGTGCTGGTGGGAGCCTTCTGCAATGGAACAGGTCGTGGGTGTCTCGCTGTTGCTTCAAAGAAGGGCTTTCCTGGCCCAGGTGTGGAATCTGGCAGGGCTTCTGGAGGCTGTTCCATGCTCCAATACCAAGGAGAAGAGATGTTTGTCCTCATTAACGTGGCTTCACCTTCAGCAGTGAGCAGTGAGCACTTTTCTCACTGACTCCTGAGTGTCCTGGGGACCGAGCTTGTAAAAATGGTGCCAAACTGTGAACTGGAATGAGCCCAGCTGGAGGAGGGCTGCCCCAGCTCTATGGGCTCCAGCAAGGGCTGAGCCCTGAGAGGCATCATTGGATTGGGCAGCCAGGAGAGGCTTTGTGGGGTGGAAGGGTTCTGGTTGCTCTGAAAAGTCCAAGCTTGGGGACGCCGGCACTGAGCGCTCCCTGCAGGCAGGTGTGCAGTTGTTGCTGAAACTGGAACAGGACATTCCCCATGTTCCCAGTTGCAATGGTACCAATAAAGGCCATCCGAATCCCTCAGCAGGCGCGCAGCACATTGGAACTGGGGCTGGGATCCCAATGTGGGTGGGTTACAGTTACATTTGTGCCCTGGGATCTGCTGAGCTTAGGGAGGGAGGAAGAAGAGAAAACAGAGAGGAGGTTCCATGCGGTCCTTCTGTTTCTAAAACTCATGGGAGAGAGAAATCCAAGCAGTGCACAGTCAGGATACCCAAATTAGCCATTCTGATGTGGATTTCTCCCAGGTTGGTGCCAGGTATGGCGCTGCTCTTCTGCGGCCTCCATGTAGGCACAACACTTCGAGCTTCATCCAGAACAAAAGAAATACACAGTGTGCTATAGATAGAAGAGAAACCATTCCAATATTCCTGAGCATCGCTATGTCCTACCAGGGCTACAGACTCTATGAACTGTGGTGGCCATGAAGAAATTCCAACTAGATTTTATGATACTGGAGTGTGTCACTCATTGGATGTGGGGAGGAGCTGATTGCTGGAAGTGGCCGTTCCTCAAAGCGTCGGCCTTTCTCTGCATTCAGACACCTTTAAAAATGTGACTTCAGGTATTACATCTCCCCTTGGATAAAACTCCCTTGCAGGCAGGAATAAAACTTACAAAAAGGCTGTTACAGAGACCATCAGCTGTCTATTAGATCGCCTGGAATATGCTCCTCTAGCAGCACAGTTTAGTCTTCTCCAAATTACTGTAGAGGATTTGACTGTATCTTGCTGATCCATCCACATTTTAATTTCCTCTGCACGGATACATATTGCAGGATGCTGGAAATCCCCAAGCCCACTGGAGCTGCACGACTGGATGTTTCATCCTGTAACACCAATAAAACGTTAATGCATACTAATAGCGGCAGCAAAGGGGTTTATGGAGCGAGCTTGGGAGCATTTGATAATTGCTGGGGTATCCGTGACGTGGGGAATTTGGGGTTAGGGTCACCAAGTGCTGCCCTTTGTCAGCGCAGGGAGAGAGAAACCCTCTGATAGACCTTGAGGGAGTGAGGGGTGTGGGGGGGGGGGGGGCAAAGGCTGGAGCATGGCATGGAGTGTGCATGGGGCACAGGGTGGGTAAGGAGAGAGATGGGGCAGGATGAAACTGCCCAGGGAAGGGATGGGGTCACTGACCATGGAGGTGCTTAAGGAAAGGGCAGAGGTGGTGCTGAGGGACGCGGCACAGCGGTCAGCAGTGGAGGGTGGTTGGACTGGATGGTCTTCAAGGTCTTTTCCAGCCTTAATGATTCCGTGATTCCATTGGGGAGCTCAGGAACAGGGGGTGTGGGGAGGGAGCTGCCTCCATGCAGAGCTTTTCCATTCACATCAAAGTCCACTTCCATGCTGTAAAACCTGGTGAAACGGGCCAAAAAAAGCAGCAGTACACAGGTACAAATGCTACTGTGTGGGGAGGAGAAAGGAGAAGCCACTGCCTCGTTGTGAGAGTACTGTAGAAATAAACAAAGAAATGAAACTGGGGGAAGATTCATGAACCAAACTGGGGGTGTGTAGAGCATGCCCTGGGCTGTCCTCATAGGTGGGCTGTTTGCTTCCCTCCACCTGGGGACAATTAAGAGCAGGGCTGATGGGGGCTAATTTCAGAGATGGCCCCTGGCAGGTGTGGGGCTGCTCCCTCAGCCCAATCATGGAGGCAGAGGGGAGATAAGAGCAGGGTTTGGGGTTTGGTTGCTTTCCCCTTTTCTCCTCTTGTGTCCTTCCAGGAGGGAGTGGGATGACCTGAGCAGTGCAGCCACTCACTGGGGAGCTGAGGTGAGCAGGGTGTGCTGGGCTCTGAACTCTGCTTTGGGAGGGAACACCAGGTTTTGTTGTTTCTGTGTCTGAGAGGCAGTGACTTCTTGTCGCAGAGAGCCCTCGTGGGTTTTGCTGTGTATCTGTGCAGTGCCGTTGCAGCCCCTGAGATGTCAGTGCTTGGAGGTTCTGCTTCTGCTTTGCAGTGTTGGTGTTTGTGTGCTGGCAGTGGCTGCTCTGTTGCTGCTTTGCCTTTTGCTCCCTGTGCTGTTTTCTGTTGGATGGTGCCTTTGGTTACAACACAGCCCCCGTTAACTTCCTGAGGTGGGTTTCACTTGAGCAGCATCACAACCATCAGCTCTGTGAGCAGGACATAGGAAGGCCAAATGTGAGTAATTACCACTCCAATGCTAATTACCTGCATTGGGCCCAAACCCAACGCACCAAACGCCGCTCACAGGAGTGCTGCCTGGATCTCACAGCTGAGTGTCCCTATAGCTCTACTGCTGTTCTCTGTGCACAGCAGAGCTCAGACATCTGCTCACACATCCCCAAACGTGCTTCTATTTGTTCCTAACTGAGCTGGGGCAATGTGAGGGGGGGCACGTGGCTCGGGGCCGTGGGTCCTGTGGGGTTGCACAGAGCTGATGTGTGTGCGGTGATGTCCCTGCATGCAGCTGCTGTCCTGGGCCTGGCAGTGGTTGGGCTGTGGGTTACAGCACTCAGCCCTAAAAATTCTAATCAGCCCCAAAACACCACTGCAGGGTTCTGCTGAGCTGTGGGACACTGTGGCCCTGAGTGAAGTGGGGAATGGATGGGATGTGAGGCCCGTTCCCTGGAGGCAGCATCTCTCTGGGTGGGAGGTGGCCCATTCCCCTCAAACTGAGGGACTCAGCACAAAAGCAGCTCCTGGTCCTGAGAATGGGATCCTCCTGCAGCTCTGCTCCAGCCCAGCTCCCTCCCAGAGCCTTAAACCACTTCTGTGTGTCACAGGGTATGAGGAGATGGGATGCCAAGGGGTTTGGGCTGTCACACTCAGCCATGGCTGTGTGACACCATAGGGCAGAATCAGTGTGCCTTGAGGCAGAGCTGGGGGGCGGTCAGGGTGGGCTGCCCCAGACTTTGGGTACCACACTGCACTCAGCATCGCTCCGGGCTGTGGGTTATGGAGGGGTGGAAGTGTTTGGAGCCCAGAGGCGCAGGGGATGCGGCTGTTGGGGTGCAGCCTTCCTGTCACCTCCCTGCCAGCCCGAGCGCTTCTGCCATCATGATTAATTTATCAGGTGCTTATGAATATGCAGATGAGGTACCGGTTTCCAGGCTCTGCTTTCAGGAGAGGCTGTGATGGGCTTTCTGCTGCCTCTTCAGCAGAGAAATGTCATGTACCGGGGCTGGGAATAAATAAGTAACGGACAGCGCTGGGGTCGCGGCAGCTCCGCGGAGCTCAGAGCTCTGCTCCTTCCTCGGTGTCAGGGATTTTTACCCACGTCCCTATGGAGTGTCCCTCACCCGCTGGTTATCTGTCCTACGGGGATGGGTTTGTCCATTTTGGGCTTTGAAACTGTGATGGGAGCCCCAGAAAGTTTGCAGTGGGAATGGGGCTCTGTGAGTGACGGGGCTCTGTGTCCCCCTGAGAACCCCAATGGCTGCATACGGGGAGTGGGGCGAAGTGAGGATCGTGTGCTCAGTGAGCACAGCCTCGGCCCCTCCGTCTGTGCGGGGGTTGGGGGAGGAGATGCGGTGCTGCGGGCTTTGCTGACCCATCGCCATCCGCGGGCAGAACTCCCCGACGCGCCGTTTGCGGCCGCGCTTTCCCCGTCGGGGCGATGCTGGGACTGACGGTGCGACTCGCTGATCCCGGGGGTCTTTTCCGACCGTTCTGATCGCACGGTGCCGTTCGGGAGCCCCCGGCCCCGCTCCGTCCGTTACCGGCTCAAACGGACTGAGGTCCCTTCCCTGCCCCGCACTGAGGTCGGGGCTGCTGCCACCCCCCCCCCCCCCCCACCCGCACTCCCGGCACTGCGGGGCGCGCTGCGGGCACCAGGGGGCGCGGTGGGCGCGGAGCGACGGAGGGGGGGTCCGCTCCAGGCTCAGCTCCAGAGCCCCCACCTCCGTAACCCCAATTTTGGCCGCCCCTTCTCTCCCCATCTCCTGGAGAGGGAAAGAGTGCGGGTTTGGAGGTTCTGCGGGTGTCCGTGTGTCGGTGCGGGGTTGGGGGTGGGAACTGCGAGCGTTTTGCACGGGATTTTTAGAGATCTTGACGGTAATTCGCGCATCCCGCGGTCAGCGCGGGGGTGGGACGGGAGAACCCGCGGCTTTCATTCATTTGGTTTGAAGGAGTGGAGATGGGGGGGGGGAAGAGAGATGCACGCAAAAAGGGGGAGGGGGGAACCCACCGCCACCGCCACCCACACGCACCACCCAGCGGCACCGCGCGGGGATAACAAACTCCAACTCCAAAAAAACTTCCCTGCGCATCGGGGAACGCGCAGAGGTGCGGGACGGGGGCGGCGGGGGCCCAAACCTGCGCGGGGCTCTGCGGGTCCGGGGGGGCCTCGGGGAGGGGATAAAGGGGGATTTGGGGGTCGGGGGTGGGCGGAGAGGAATGCGGGGTGGTGAGGAGAATGAGGGCGCAGCAACTTTATAATCGACTTTTTATTAAGATTATAAATTTTAAACAAATCTGAACAGTTTTACCCGGTGATATACAATGCCATATGCACAGAAATACAGGTTACAAACAAAGGAAATAATAATAATAATAATAAAAAAGACGACGACAACAACAACAAAAAAAAAGAGGAGGAAAGCAAACGAACAAAAACCCCGAACCGAACCCCAACACAACGTCGTCAGTTACACACAGTGCCGATCTCGTGAAGTTGGAGTGGGCAGAAACACACACGTGGGAGGGGGGGGGAACCAGAAAACCCACCTTTTTACAACAAAAGGTTTTTCTTTCCGAAAAAAAATAATAGAAGAAACACTATTAGGAATCAAACGAACCTACAGGAGCCGAATTTCCTCCCAAAGCACGCTGGGTTTGCGGTGCTGGAAGGCCGGCACCAGAAGAGTTGAACTTAAGAAGCAAAAGGGGGGGGGGGGGCGGGGCGGCCCCGCTTTTTGCTCCCCCCGCTCGTGTGACCCCATAACCCCGCAGCAGCGCCGGGGAGGGGTTGAAGTCACATCGCACGCGTTTCCAGGGTTTGGGGGGGAACGACAAAGTTGAAATGTTTTCATTTCTACCTTTTTTTTTTTTAAATATATCGCACAAAGCGGAGCTGCCGGGGGGTCCCGAATTGCCCCCCGCCGCCGCCCGGCTCTCACGTGGCCCCGCGGCCGCCCCGGGCGGACACAAAGAGGATTCAGCCTGGAGGTGCTCCGGGGGTGGCATTTTTCTGTTTGCTTTTTAATTATTATCTCCCCCCCCCCACCTCCTTCCCCTCCCCCGTTCCTCCTCTTCCTCCCCCCTCCGTTTGTTTGCTTAATTATTATTAATTTCTTTCTTTTTTTCCCCCCTCTCTCTGCAAAAATAAACTCCCAAGATCTGAGATTTTTGTTCTTTATTGTACAATTTATAAAACATCGCGCTGCCCTCCCGC
>NW_024962275.1:4815277-4897949 GCF_019238085.1 Lagopus leucura | reverse complement strand
CCGCACCCCCGTCTCTCCCTCCGCTCCCCTCTCAGCTCTAAAACGCGACGATGGCCCGAGTCCAGGCCCCCAGGCTGGCCAGCGCCTGCTTGCCGCACAGCTGCCCGTTGAGGGGCTGCTCTGAGTCCGCCTGCTGCCGGCTCACCAACCCCGTGAAACCGGAGCCGAAGATGGAGATCAAGTTGGAGATGTTGGAAGAGTCCTGCGGGTGTTCGGCGCTGCCGTACTCCTCGAAGCGGGCGCGTTTGGTGCACGGGGCGAATTGGGGGCCGCCCGCCACCCCGCCTCCCCCCGGCTCCCCTTCCTCCACCCCCTCCTCTTCCTCCTGGCCCGGGTAATACTTGCGCTTAGCGCCCGGCGGGGGCGGCGGGGAGGGGGGCCCCGGAGCCGCGGGTTGGCAGCAGCACGGGCACTGCGAGCAGCACTCCTGGTGCAGGTAACCGTTCTCCACCGTGGTCACGACGTGCGTGTCCAAATCCAGCACCGTGGTGCGGCTGCTACAGTGCTGCTGCGTTCCTCCTCCGCTCCCAAAGTCACAACCGGAGGAAGCGGCGGCGTAAGGGGGGGGCCGCCCCGGCACCGTGTCCCGCTCCGTGCCCGGCGGGGGCCGCTCGGTAGAACCCCGCGGAGTCTCTGCACGGCGCTCTGTGCTGCAGTTCGGGGGCGGCGGAGCACAGCGGTACCTCCGGCCCCGGTTCCGCGCCGCCCCGCAGCGCCGCGCAGCTCCGAACGTCGCGCTCGTGGGGATCGCCGGGCAGGGGGGGCATCTCCGGAGGGGCGGAGGGCGGCGGAGGAGGGCAGGGAGGGGGAACGGCGAGCAGCGGGGCTCCGTCGGGGTAGTGCTGCTGGCGGCGGTAGAGCTCGGCGTAGCGTTCGCTCAGGTAGAGCTGGCGGGCGTTGCGGAGCACATAGGAGACGAGCAGGTTCTTGTGAAGCTTGATGCCGCCTCGCTGAGTGCGGGAGCTGTGGATCTTCCGCAGGGAAATACTGATCAAACTCTGCGCATCGAGGGTGCACTCCATCCTCCTCCTGCGGCCCCTCAGCATCTGCTCTCGCCACGCAGCCCGGGCCGCATCCACACGGTGCAAACCGGGAGGGCGTGCGGAGGGCTTTTGGGTCGATTTGGTGGTGGTGGTGGTTTGGTTTTTGTTGTTGTTGTTGTTTGTTTGTGTGTGTGTGCAAATCCAAAATAATAGGTTAAAAATATATATATGTATATAAAAAATAGGCTCCAAAAGGCAAAAAAAAAAAAAAAAAAAAAAAAGGGGGGGGGGGGGGGAAGGGGGGGGGGGGGGGGGGGGAAAAGGGGGAAAGGGGGGGAGAGCCGGAGAACGGAGGAGGAGAAAGAGAGGGTTGGCTTCAGGGGGCGGCCAGCGCAGGGAGCGGAGCGGGCATCGCCGTGCGCGCCGGTGCTCCGCGCTGCTGTGCCGCGCTGCTGTGCTGCGCTGCTGCCGCGCTCCGAGCAGCACGGCGCGTGCAAGCAGTGCAAGCAGTGCAAGCACTGCGAGCGCTGCGAGCTCTGCGAACACCGCCACCAGCGCCGCGCGCGCCCCCGCCCTCCCCGCGCGCCGCCCCCGCGCGCGCCCTCGACCCCGCCCCTCGGCCCCGCCCCCTTTTTCCCGCCCTCCCCCCGCCCCCCCACAGCCGGTACCTGTCTCGCAGAGGCACTGAACGCCCGCCTGCCCAGCCCCCGCGTTTTATAGCGCGGCGCCGGCCCCGCCCCGCCCTCCTCGAGCGGATGGCCAATGGGAAAGCGGAGAGCGAGATGACGGGCGGGTGCGGAGACCAATAGGAGTGTGGCGGGCGCTGAGCGCCGTTCAAACGCCGACGGGCGCTCCGCCTCGCGGGTTCAGGTGAGCGGGGCGGTGCGTGGCGCTGCGGGTCCCGGTTCCGCATCGAAGCCCGGTACGGCGGCACCACCGCCACACCTCCGTACTCTCCGGTCCCGGTAGCTGCGTGCAGCCCCCCAGCTCCGGCCTCAGCCTCACTCTGCACATTCAGTCCCTTTGCACGCTCTGAGCGTTGGGTGCCGCTTGGGACGGGCTCCAATCCCGCTGCTTTTTACCCCAAATGAGAAGCAGGGCCGTGTGTGGGGTGTGATTAATCGAGGGCTGCTCATTAAGGGCTCCTGCCTTCCCTCCTTCCAGCTGGCTGAGGGGTCGTGTTCTAACAGGTGTGTGCAGGGGGGTGGGATGGGGGCTGATCTTTGTGTCCCGCTGTCCTCATTGAGCAGCAACGTGGGGGTTTTGGTTCCCCCTAAGCCCATAGCTTGTTATAAGCGCTGGGGTTGGGGGAGGGCTGCAGTTTGGGGTGGGACAAAGGCTGTGATCCCCTTTGCTAGAAGTGCTGGAGAGCAGCACAGGGGAGCAAAGCCAGCACTGCTGGGGGTTTCTCCCCATAGAGACCCCAGTTGGGAAGCAGCTGGTCCTCATCCTCACTTGCAGAGCAGCTCACTTCACCCACTGCTCTCAGCTGTGTGGGATGGGCTGAATGACAGTGAGCATTGCTGCCCTTCTGTTGGGTCCTCTTGGTCTGTTTTCCTGATGTGTAAAATGAAAAATAATCACGGTCCTACCCAGAGGTGGCTGTAGCTGAAGGCAGTGGTATGGGTATTTGAGACGTGGGATTGCACTGCTTTCTCTCTGCTCGGCTCCTTCCCTCACAGCCCTTCCTTGCTGTAGCTCAGCCTTCTGTGCTGCAGCCTGTGAGCCAGGAGCTGCTCTGCACAGCTGGGGTGCAGCAGGGCTGTTGCTTGCAGCAAATTGTGGTTATCTTAGGGTGCTTTTGTGGGTGAACCTAGGTTTGTTCCTGCTCACAGGCACCGAAGGCTCTGCCTTTGCTGGGGTTGGTGTTCTCAGGCTGAGCCCAGCTGTGGCTTAGCAGCGTTCCCCTGGGCAGCAGGGAAGCGTGGCAGAGGGTGCTGCTGCCTCTAGCCTGTGCAGGCAGTGCCTGCTGTCGTGTCCAGCCTACGCTTGCTGCTTTCTGGCCCCTTTCCATCTGTAAAGTTCCAGCTATGGTGGTGGTCCAGGCTGAGAGCCGGACTGCCTGTCAGCTGGCTGCTATGAGTGCCTTGAGCAGCTTGCTGGCTTTGCTAGCTGCAAAGCATTGTCCTGGTGAGCATTGCATCATCCTGCTCCCCATCCTGCCCTGCCTTGGGTTTGCAGTAGGATGCTGCATGGTGTTGGACCTTCTTGTTTTAATTGTTGGTTAGCCCTGCAGGTTGTGGATGAAGGCCAGGGCTCTGCGTGCAGAGCAGTGCTGTGTTTATCAAGGTGCAGAGGGCTGTGCAGAAGTTAGAGTGTCCTCAGGGCTCTGGAGGTGTCAGGCCATCCCAGTGCAGGAGGTGCTGCTGCCTCCACCTGCCTGCAAAGTGCACTCTGCTGTAGCCTCCTGAGAAGCTTAATGTCAACAGAAAACCCAAGAGCACAGTAGAAGCCTCAAAGAGATGAAGTTGGAATTAAAACCTTAATCTTATTTACATTCACAGTAATTAATATACAAGCTATAAAACACGGGCTCAATCCTCTGGCTGGCTGCTGGGCACTGGGTGCCTGCAGGCTGCCTCCTGCCCGGCTGGCTCTGCTGGCATTGCGTTCTGTTTGCAGGCATGGTGGCTTTAATCCTGGGCTGTGTGCTGTGGAAGCTGCCCCAGTTTGGCCCGTGGACTCTAAAATCTGCTGGAGACGTGAGAATGGCTGATACCTGTCTCAGCACATGGCTGTGAGCTCTGCTTTTCTGAAAGGATAACAAGTCTTGCATGTTTTCTGTCTCTGCAGCAGCAAGCTGGGGCAGGATGGGTTTGTTCAGAGCTTGCCTTTCCCAGGAGAATCACAGAGTCCTGTCCAGCATTGCCAGCCCCTGGTCTCAGGTGGGGTTTGTGTGTCCTTTCCATGGGAAAGGGCCCCAAGGACTCTCCTGCCGCAGGGGATGTTTGGTCTGACACCACCTCAGCTACATGTCGCTGCAGCTTTAGCTGCTGAGCACCAGCACTCCTCCGAAGGGCAGGAGGATGGGCCCGGGTTTTGCAGTCTGGAGGGCTGCGTGTGTGTGTGCGTTTCCCTGCACACATGCTGCCAGTCCTGAGGGAACGGCAGGCTGGCCCAGGATGGGGATGGCACAGCTGGACCACGGCTGCTCCAGCCCTGCTCACATCCCAGTGCCAGCGCTGCTCTCGCAGCCGTCGATCCTACAGCAGGTTCCAGCAGCAACCTGGCGGACCGCTGCTCTCAGCTGCAGAGTAAACAAGCTGGCAAGAGAAACCATTTTGCTTCAGCTAGTAGGAGAAACCCTTTTTAGGTAGCACTTCCAACTGGCAAGGCTCTCCTTCATTAACCCCCTCCTTCCCTTCCCAATGAAACGTGAAAGTTGCAGCAATCAGATCAGGCGCTGGCTGGTGCATCTTTGCCACCTAGAGCGATGAACACAGACACGAATTTGCTGCTTGATCTTGTAATTTCAGTGCAATTAGACTAGCTGGTGTAGAACAATTTCCCCTTGAGCCTCGGAGTCCCGAGCCTGGCCATTGCTGAGCTTCTCTCAGACAAGGAAGCGTTTGGGTATTGGCTGAAACGCGGGTTTTTTGGGTACACCTGGAACCTGACTCCCTGGAGATGCGTCTGTGAGATGGAGCTGCGGGTGCCTGGCATGTCTGAAAAGGAGCCTGCTTTTCAGGCTTGCTTATTACAAGTCAGGCACCCAAAGCTAGTGGGAAGACAAGCCAGAACAAGGCTGCAGGTCGGGCTCTGGGAGCAGGGCTGGCTGCTGTCGCCCCATCCCCTGAGCTGGGTTTTTCAACTGTGAAGTGTTTAATGCCTCCCAAGCACTACTGCAGCACAGGGCATGGAAGCAGTGCTCTGATCTCTGGTCTGAACCCACCTGCCTTCATAGACTTGCTTTCTTTATTTCTTCTACCCTGGTACCACAAATCACGCACTGGACTTTGCCTGTGCTGCTGGTTTTTAGCCCATGTGTGTCTCTGCTTCTGGCTTGCTGTTCGCACAGCTTGGTCTGTGTTAGCTGATCTCTTCCTTGCTGGTGAAAATGAACTGTTGGCAGTGTGAGCAGAGCTGTGGTTGTTTGTGGGAAGGCTTCAGCATCCCTTTTGGTTTTGGTGTGGTTTGCTTGTGCACCCAGAGCTGTCGGGGCGATGCTCTGCAGCGATGTCCCCGCATTGCTTCTGTGCAGGTACACACTGCAGAATGTGGATTCCCTGTATAACCACTGCAGGATGGTGAAGCCATGAGATAAACCGCTGAAAGTGTATGAGCTGCCATTTTGGGAAGGGGAGGATGAAGCATGCATCCAATCCCTCCAGTGAGTGCTTTGGGCTGGGAGCTTTCCTGGACACAGGGCTGAAATCAGAGGTGCTTCTGCTCATGAAACCTGACTGTGCCCAGCACCAGCTGCCATCCTGGGGCTGTGAGGGACCTGCACTGACCACCCCACCTGAGAGCCTCGTGACCATGGCCTGAGGGATGTGATGGCTCTGTGATGGCTCCTGTGCTGGGAACAGGAACAAATATCGCTTGGAGCCAGTGGGGAGGTGAGTGCCAGACTAATGGAGCTTGCTTTCTGCCTGGGAAAGGTGGCTCTGCCCCCTGGTTTGGCTGTGGGTCGAGCAGCTGGCCTCCCTCCCCATGTTGGTGTTTGGCTTGTAGGTGGATTGTCCCAGGGAAAATGCAAGAGAAGATCCCTCCAATTTTCTTTTGCTTCAAGTGGGACCAGGTCCCTGCTGTGGGTTTTGCTGGAGGCTGTGGCCATCACCACCAGTTCCTTGGAGAAAGCTGGTCTGTGCTGGGGGCTCCGTGGGCAGCTGGTGGTGATGGACCACGTACTCTTGGCTTCCCAGAACCGCTTTGGGAATTTGCTGCTGCCACCCCAGAGCATTTCTTCCAGGAGGAATGAGATGTCCCTGGGCTCTCTGCTGGGCTGTGGTATCTGATAGTGACCTTATTTAATTGCCAGGCCAAGTATTTTGATGTTGCTTAGCTGAGGATTGGTCCCTGGGCTCAGTCTGAACCCATATTACAGCTCTAGCAGCAGCTGTGCTGGACCGTGCTCTACCCTAAGCCTCCAACATGAATGAGGGTCAGCTCCTGCAATTCTCCACCCACCTGTCCTGGTGGCTTGTAGGTGCCAACCTGCCTGTCCCACCGTGCAGGCAGTGTGCGAGCACCCAGCACAGCCCGTCCTTCCCTGTTCCCCTGCTTGCAAAGCCAGCACGGAGAGCAGCCGGGGCAGCCGGATTGAGCAAAAATCACATGGAAGTTGGAGCCGCAGCTCACGTGCTGTCTGGGTGCCGGCATGGTGCACGGGATCTGCATGGGCTCCTGGACCCGGCTATGGTGCGGTTCCCCTCTTGAAAAGTGACCTGAAGGACGCACAGCCGGCGCTGCCAGCCGACACGGGCTCCGAACGGTTAATCGCTGCGATGCAATGGCAGCTTTCCCCCCGCGGAGCCCTTTCTGCCGGATGGGAGCGTGGCCTTGCCCTGCCCGGGGACAGATGGCTGGCCGGAGGACTACAGTCCTTGGCAGGGAGCACAGCGCTGGGGGATGCCGGGACTGGTAGTCTGGGGACAGTGAGGTCCCCGCTGTCACTCGTGGCTGGGGCGGGGGGACCCGGAGGGGTTGTGCGGGCTCGGGGAGGAGCCAGCGTCTTCACCCACTTTGTTGTTAAATACCTTAAAGGAGCAGTGGCTGTGCCCGAGCGAGCTCCCTAGCGGAGCCGCGCAACCCGGACTGTGGGCTTTTTAAAGATAAAAATCGCTCGCGTGGCCTTTGGGATTAACGAGCTCGGTAACTCCTTCGGTGCCTGGGCGCCGGCAGCTGGCAGTGGCCTGGCTGCGCCGCTGCTCCTGCATCCCTGCCGGAGCATCCCTGTGCCGCGCCGGGATGCTGCTGAGTGTTGGTGCTCCCGGGGTCAAGAAGCCGGCACTGGGGCTTGCGGGGGGGGGGAGGAAGGGGGGGGACGGGACACATCCCTGCGTGTGAGCCCCACAGCTGAAGAGCTTCAGAGCAAAGCACGGAGTTGTGGCAGTGTGAGCAGCCGTGCAGCTTTCTTGTGCCGCGGTGGCGTGGCTGTGACCTGCAGATTTCTCTCCCGGTGTAGCTCAGCCTGGCACGCGGTGCTTGCAGCCAGCTGCCCCAGCCTGGCCCTGCGGCTCGCCTGGCTCCTGTTCAGCAGCTCGGGTGAAATCTGGAGGGAGGGGACAGCAGAGCACCCGCTCCCCGCTGCAGCTTCCACCTGCAATGGGGCAGGCGCCGGGTGCAGGAATGGGGACTGCAGTGGGAGCTGCAGCCAGGTGAGTGCTGAGACCACGACGAGGGGCTGGCAGTAAAATGCTGACCCCACAGAGCCATCCTGGCACCTGACTGCCTCCGAAGGCTCTGTCCCTGCTGCTCTTTTCTTGCCTCTGCACCCTACTGGATGACATCCCTCTGCTGGCATGCATGCTGGAGGGGGGCTGCTGGGGCCTCGCTAACTGGAAAAGCAGGAATAACCACCAAAATGCAACCGGCAGGGAGGGCTCAGTGCTGGCAGCTGAGCCGGTTGGTGCTGGGTGATGCTGTGGGGAAGACGGCCCAGGCCTGCCCATGTTCCCGTGGCTGCATGCTGCAGCTCACCCGTGAGCCTGAAGGCAGGCAGAGGCTTTGGGTGGCAGCGCTGAGCCCGGTGCTGTTACCCCCACTTTGCTTCTCTGGGTGCTGGTTGGCCGCTCGTCCGCAGAGGGGCTGAATTAGGTCCTTTTTTCCTTCTGCCTGCAAGTGTTGGAGGCAGCATTGGGCACATCCAATCCCGTCTGGAACCAGGCTCTGCTGGCTCTTGCTGGGGGTTCAAGCTGCATGAGGCTGCATGTGCTGCGTGGCACAGCTCAGCCTGTGCTGCTAAAGCTGCTAACCTCGGTCCCATTGCTCGCTGCCTGCACTCTCCTCGGCACTATGATGTGCTGATGCTTGCTGCCTTGCAAAAGGCTCCTGCATGTGTGTGCTGAGCTTGGTGGGAACCTGCCTGTAAAGCTCTGAGCCCCAATGCTGTGTTTGGGGGGAGCATGGGCTGCACAGGGACCTGGTGGTGATATCTGGTGGGGAGGGCTGAAGAAAGCTCCCCCGCAGGACCTGTCTAGCACTGCTGCCTGTTTCTTTTTGCTTTTCACCCCTTGCCTGCCATTTGTGTGCCTCGTATCGGCTGCCAAATGTGTGATGATGGTTGCATTGCAGCAGATGCCTGGAAGGAGCCCCGTGCTGAGGTGTGCACCCCTCTGCGTCCCCCGAGCTGATTGCTTCTGACAGCCCCGCTCCCTACCAGAGCCCAGATCCTTCCTGCTCTGATGCTGGAGCAGAAGTCCAACGGGTGAAACGCAGCAGTGGTGGGTGGGGAGTCCTGGAGGTGAAGCTGTGTGCAATCAGCTCCCAGTGTGGTGCTGCTTTGGGAATGTCCCACTCGCATGGGCATTCCCACGGCTGGAGGGAACTTGTGCTCTGCAAGAGGCAGAAATGCAATGTGGATAACGTCACCAGGCTAGCATTGCTAGAGGAACTAAGAGCCAAGCAACCGCATCCATAGGAACCTCGAATCTTCTCTTATCTCCCTGAACACTGAAGTTAATTGCATTTCCAACTGACACATCAAGCTGTCCTGCCTCAGTTGTATGCAGCAAAGCCAGCGTGTGGTGGTTGCTCCTGGACATAGCCTCACCTCTGGTGTCCCACTCTACTATGGAGACAACATTTTTCCAGGGCTGTTTGTGCTATGGTCAGGTCTGAGGAGCCCAGGGCTTGAGCTGAGCAGGTTGCCAGGTCTTTATGGGTGTATCTCGAAGGTGAGACTTGTCAGGATGAAGCAACAGACGGAGTTTTTTAATGGGTGTTCAGCAGCCACTGTGGAGATGCTTAAGGGCATAAATTTTTGAAGAGCATAATGGATGCTCTCAAAAATAAATCCTAAGTCTCTGTAGCTTGTGTTTCCCAAGGTATTGGCGGCTAGCTTGAAATGAGAGAGCAAGCAAAATGAAATAAAAGGCTTTTAGTGTGGAGCTCCTGCTTGCTTTGTGTGTTTGAGGAGCAGCACAGCCCTTTGGGATTCTGAGCTCAGGACAGCAGGGTCTCAGCCCTGGGTGGGTGCTTTGAGGGCTCACATTGCAGAAAAGAGTTGAGATTTTCATCCCAGTGCCAATTGGTTGTGCAGAAAGAACATGAGATTTCATTGCTGGCAGCCAGAGAGCCCAGCCCTGGACTGCATGGTGCCTGGTGAGGTGCAGTAAGCAGGTCCTGGTGTGCAAGGTGAGCTCGCAGCTTCACCTGCCAGCAGCAGGACTGTGGTGGAACAGCCTTTCCCCAACCGTTGCAGGGAGCTGGGAAGCACCAGGCTTCCTGCTTTCCCTCTGAGCAGTTACCTCTTCTTCTCCCTTGCAGGATGAGCCTCTCCCAGTGAAGCAATCCAACAGTGCTGGCGGCAGACATCCCAAGACTTGTTCAATGCTGCTTTCTTCTCCTGCTGCAGCAGGGAGGTGGATGGAGGCTACAGGAGCAGCTGCTCCCTGCTTGCCTCCTCCTGCCTGGGGAGGCTGGCTTGGAAAGGTGGGAGCAGTTTTGTGCACAACCCCGGGAGGTGATGGGTGGCTGCATCCAAGGCCAGCTCCTCTGCAGCTCTGCTCTGAGCACAGACTGTGCCTGCTGAGGGCTCAACTCCTCTTTATAGAGCTTTTCCATGAGGTGTGCACTGAGAGTGTCCTCCCTTGGCTGCCATAGTGGTATCTGGGGATACCAACACAATGCTGGTGTTTTCAGTATGCTGATGGAGCTGGGATTCTGAGTGACTCGTGCCGGCTCTTTCTGCTCCCTGCCTGGCTTACAGGACAGTGTTGACCTGCCCTGAAAGGACCAGTCCTGAAACACAACGTGTTGCTGGTGCCTTGCTGGCAGGAAGAGGCAGAAAAAGTGGAGAACTTGGGAAAGCTCAGGAGAAAATGCTGCGTGAAGCGTGGGTTGATGCAGGATGCTTCTCTAGTTGAGCCTAACTACACCCTGATCCTGGTATTGATCAGCACGTGACCATGGGGGCTGACAGAAAATCTGTGGCCTTGCTTGGGTACTTCTCTTAGGGAAAGCATCTTTGAGTGGCAGAGCACCAGGAAGTACTGGAGAAGGAACTGCACCTCTCTAGTGTGGGCAGTGAAGGTTTTTGGGGGGTGAATGCCCTTTGTTGGTGGAATATGTACGGGATGTGGCAACTTTCTGCCTGCCCTAAGGGTTGCTGTCTGTGAGGCTCATGCCTGAGGCAGCTCTGGATGCTGTGTCCCCATTGCTCACATTCCCTAGGAGGTAACCCAAAGGACACGAAGCTGTATCCTGAGAGTGTGAGGATTCTGTGGTAATTGCTGCTCCTTCCCAGCATGGTGTGTGGTTCTGTTGGCTCCCGACCGCTGCCTCCTGGGGGAGGAGGACAGGGATGGAGCAGTGGTCTCTGCTGCTTGGC
The DNA here is from genome assembly GCF_019238085.1 of Lagopus leucura. NCBI lineage: Eukaryota > Metazoa > Chordata > Aves > Galliformes > Phasianidae > Lagopus > Lagopus leucura. The sequence continues at coordinate 4,887,473 of NW_024962275.1, read as the reverse complement.
ACAGCTGCACTGGGGTGTCTGCACCTCTGAGGCACGGCAGCTCTTCCCCAGATGGAGAACAGGGCCCTGGAGGTATCAGCCGTCTGCTGCTTTGCTGCCCGTAAAGCCCTGCAGGCTGTATTGCACAGTTCTTGGTGCGATTCAGCGGAGAAGAGCAGATTCTCTGTTGAACTGCACCAAGAGCTGTGCTCCCCCCTTTACCCCTGAAGATGGGTGCAGATGACTCTCCTCCTGACACGTGTGTGATCCGTGTGCGCTTGGCTCTCGTTTCTTCCTGGGCAGCTGGTGGGTTATTTTTGGTTTTGGAGCAGCCCAGATCTAGTTTCTACCAGGGCCAGTCCCTGCCCGGTGCAGTGCTCACATCCCTGGTGCCAGCAGAGGTGGACCATGCATCGACCAGAGCCTGCAGGGCCGCTCCAGCACCCACCTGACCAGCATCACTGTGTAGTGGCTGCAGAGAAAGGGCTGTTGGTCGGGTCTGTGGGGGCTTACCTGGCTGTGGCCACCTCGGTCACCCCATCTATGGGCCTCCCTGGGGAGAGGGACGGGCAGGAGCAGCTGGTGCTGTGGCAGGGCTTGGAAATCCAAGCCAGCACTGAGTCACGTGCATCCCCTTGGCTCACAGGCTGGGGGAATGGCAGCCCCCTTCCCTTTTGGCCTCCTGCCCTCATCCTGCAGTGGAAAACCACGCTGAGGGATGATGGGGCTGAAGGGTTTGCTGGGGGCCTCCTGCCCTGCCCCTCTTCTGCAAAGGTTCACAGGGGAAAGTGAAGTGTGGGTACTGCTATTCTGCCACTTTGGTGCAAGGACAGTCCTTCTCTGGAGCTCACCATGCAGCTCCCAGCATGTTGGTCCTGCTCCTTCTGATGAAGATTTATTCCACCTTATTCCATTGTAAGCAGATGTTGCTCAAAGCATCCTTTTCACATCAGTACACTGGGATGCTACGGGACCCCTGCCTACCTGGAGGGAGGGCAGAGGGGAAAATGCCATCAAACAGGGCTTCTCTCTGGGTTAGACAGGTTGGGTGTTCGCTGTAGCTCGGCTGCTACTGTTGGGAAAGTGTGGCTGCTTGTTTCTTCATGCCCTGCTGCTCTGTGGGCTGCTGGCGAAGAACCTCAAGAGCAGGCATCTACACTGGACATATCCTCCAAACTGCTGTATTTGGAGCCATTATTTGAAACTTCTAGCAGTCTGGTGCCTGCTGTGTCTCAGTGTCTGGTCCTATGCTACATATGAATGTTTGGGGGCCTGTATGCACCCTGCAGGTAGAGAAGGAGCCCATCCACGGCCAGTGCCAGGTGTCCAGCAGGGAGAGCAGGGCTGACACCCCGAAGAACCGTGGTGTGAGTGTGTGTGTAAGGTGGCAGAGCAGGCTGCCAAAAATGCCATCGATCACCTTGGGTGTCTGAGCCACTGTGTGACATTCCTGGGTGCTCCCTGCCCAGTGCTCCCCAGCCTCCCTGCACAGCTACCAAGCCAGGACAGCTTTTTCACTGTCATCTGTGCCCTTTCCTCTGGGGAGTGAGCATCAGCACAACCTCCCACACTCAGCCCCTACCAGCAAAATGCTGCCTGTGTATCCCTGATGTTTCCCTCTGCTCCTGGCAGGGAGTGAATCTGTTTCCCATCTCTAAACGTGGACTCCTGGGGTGAGCTTGTGAGTGCGGGCTCTCCTGCTCCGAGCCCCTGTGCTCCTCACCACGCAGGGTTTCTGGGCTCCCTGGGACTGTCCTTGCTCCACATTCTGCTCGTCTCCCTGTGAAGCAAGAGGGTCTCAAATAGCACAGAAAACAGAACCAAATCAGCTGTGAATAGGCTTGAACTTACTATTCAGGAATACAATAGAAAATCAAATAGGTGCTACATCTCCTTTGGCTGCCTGTGAGCCTGGTTTTCTTTGTTGCAGGTGGCTGACAGAAAGAAAACAGGTTTGTTATGAAAGCACCGGGTCCAGCCTGCCCTGCTCTGTTACCTGGGAAGCTGTGAAGGAGGTGGCTGTGGTTCACGGGGAGGCTGCGGCTGGAGGCGTTGGCTCAGAGATGTGCAGAGAGCATCGCGGCTCTGCGTGGCACAGCAGGTTTGGTGCGGCGTTGGTCCAGGTTGTTCCTCCCCAACAAAGGCCTTGAAGAAGATGAGCTGCCTCCATGTGTTTGCAGCCCAGCCTGGGTTGTGGTTGTGCGATGCAAAGAACATCTTGTGCCTCTGTGCTGGTCTGCGCCCTGCTTCTTCCTTGGCACCTGAAGCAAGAGTGAAATTCAAATGCACAAAGCAGAATCCATGTGAGGCATCCTAGGGGCATGCTTTGCCACCGAGACATCTCATGGGGCAGGTGGCAGGGCTGCTTTGTGCCCCAGTGCTGCTATCAGGCACGCTGCTTTGCCCTCGGTGAGTACCCAGCTCAGGGTGCCCCGGCTGTGGGTGCTGCACCTCGGGCACGAATGCGATGAGAAGATGACAGGCTTCCCTTCTGAAGCCTGACTTCCCCCACTCATTAGGACTGAAGGCAAAAAAAAAGAGCACCAATGGATGGTGAGGAAATTTCAAAGAGGCAGAAGTTGGAAAGGGAGTGCTCAGTGCGTGTCTCCAGCCGGCTCTGACTCACCAACACGTGCAGGTACAGCTCTACTGCTGGCTGCAGCCAGCTTTTGGGTTGAGCCTTGCTCACCAGAAAAGCTGAGAGGGTTTGCAGAGACAAAAGGGAAGCACAGGAAAGGGAAAGCAGAAAGCAGCTATTGCAGTTTGCTCCTGTTTCCTGTGCATGGTCCCCCTCTCTTGCCCCTTGCAAGCTGCAGCCCCCAGGAAAGGGCCCAACTGGGTTGAATCAAGAGCCAGGATTCGGCTCCACTGATGGCAGGGTTCAGAATTAAGCTGCCTCCAAAGCCTCGCTCCGCCTGCCAGACAGTACCCCAAGGGAGGGCGTGGAGCTGGGGCTGTGCTGCAGAGGTAGGATGGGAATGTATTCTGGTCCTGCCTGTCTGGTTTAGTGCTCCTGGCTGGGGCTTGGGTGATCCAGAAGGGAGCTTGGTCTGAGATGCAGGGCTGTGATTTGTTGTTACTTAAAACTTCTAAAGCTGCAGAGCTGTAACTTGGTCCCAGGTTCACCTGACAGACCCAATCTGCCATGGCTGGAGCAGCAGCATGAGGTTGGATGTGATGCTGTAGGCAGTAGGTTTGAAGTTAAAGCAATGGAGAGGTCACCCCCAAATCACGATTCTGTTCCTATTCTTGACTATAGCACATTCTCATCTCTCTGGAGAGCAATGGGCATTTTGTTTGGCTGAGCACAGCCCGGATGGGTCCTACCAGCAGTGGGGGGATCTGCTTGGTCTGTTTGTCCTTTGCCACTGCGATAAAGTGCACAAAGCAAAATTCCAACCCCTGGTACCTTCCTTTATCCCATCCCATCGGGGCAGGCACCCCTGCATTGCTGCCCTCACCAGGAGTGACCCTACCAGGAGAAGGGTCCTTGTCCTCAGGAGAACAAATGATTGGGCCACCACCCACTGCGGTGGTGTCAGCTGGGGTTTGTCTTCATCTTGCCTTCTTTCCGGCCATGTTGTGGCCATCGCAAGTCCATGCCGTTTTGTTGCAGGCAAAGGGAGTTCTGGCCTGGCGTTTTTGCCCCTGTGAATGTCACAGCTCACTTCTTTTGGGGGAGTTCGCAGCCTTTGGCAGAGCTGATCGGCTGCCCGGCGCTGCCCTTGGTACTGCAGCCGTGCCAGACGCTGAGGGCTGGAGAGCGCTGGGCTCCCATCCTCCTGGGAGCAGTGCCACCTGCCAGGCATAGGTAGGTGCCTACCCGAGGGGAACGATGAGCTTTGCCCTTCCTTTTGACCCCAGAGCTGTGAGCCATGGAGGGATATGGCTGTTCTACCAACAGGGTGCAATAAATGTGCTGGGTTCTGCTCTCATACCCACCTGTGCTTTGTACATCTGCACGAAACGGGAGGCTGCTCTGCAGGATCTGCGTGGGCAACTTCTGTCCCTCTGTTCCTGTGCTTTGGATGCGTTGCTTTTGGTGGGGAGTGGAGCCCGGTCTGTGCTGCTGGCATCTGGCACAATAGGGAGTTTGGCAGATGGGCTGAAATGGAAAGGGTCTTTTCCAAAGCAGCCGTTGATAGAAATGAGCCTTGCACAGCTCTGGGCGTGTTTGAGGGTGAAGACTTGGGGATGATGCGTGAGGTGGATGTTGAATTTAGGAGAGCATCATTTTGTTGGTTATCTCCTTGCCCTGTGCACAATATCCACAGTTGACACCATGGTCTCAGCTGTACCTACGAGCTTTGTGGTGTGCCTATCTGTGCCCATGCACAGGAGGAAGTTCTTCCCCTCCAGCTCCTCTTGCATCCTTGAGACCTTTAATCTTTCATGCTGTCTAAACAAGTCCCCGTGGGGAAGGAGATGGTTAATTAGTGTTTTCCGCCCCCCCCCCCTCAATGCCTGTGTTTCACATACCCCACTGGCTGGTGACCCCCTCTGTAATGTGTCTGTGGAGCTTGTTATCTGTCCTGTGCAGATTTCCCTGGTGGGAAGGGGAGGTGATGCTGCGGAGGCTCCAGCTCACGCCGTGAGCATCTGCCAAGCTGTGGGAGCTCTTCCCAGTCTGGCCTGGCTCATGGAGGTGTTGGGGCTGTTCCTCACTTCTGCCTGGATCCTGGACGAGGTGGGACAATGTCCCCAAGCAACACTGGTCCTGCGATGGTGCAGGACCTGGAGAGGCTGGCTGCTCAAAGCAGAAGGGATGGAAACAGCCTTTACCATGGCAGCACCAGCAAGCAAGGGGGGGATCCGTAGAAGCCTTTAGGGCCTTCCTTCTGTTTCTCTGGGGGTTATCCTCTCTTAATGTCCCAAGGAGCTCAGCTTATTGCAGCTGGGCTCTACCTGAAGATGATCTCACCAAGTGGAAAAACTAACTCGGAGCCCCCAGTCACGTGAAGGGGGATGGAGAGGAAAGTGGGGAGATGGTGCTCCTGCTCCTCTCTGGGGTTAAACTCCTCATGTGGCTGGGGCAGATCTGCCTCCTGCAGCTGGGGTGAGGGAAGGGTAGGAGGAAGCTGTTTGTGCAGTTGTTCATAGAAATTCAATGTGAAAGGAGGGGGATCACAGTGATGCAGAGCAGGGCATCTTCCAGGGGAACCTGTGTGCTACCTGCTCCAGTGCTGCACGGAGCCCGATGCTGCTACGATGCAGGGATGCGTCCCTCAAATCCCCTTTCCCTCTCCCCATGGCTGAGGGGTTTGCAGTGAAACTGAAAAAGCCCTGATCCTACAACTGCACCTTCTGCCAACTTCTCTTATCAGACCCGTGCTTCTGCCTAGAGCCAGTAGCTGCAAGGATGGCGATGGGGGAACAGACTGCTGTTATGCTGCTCTCTTGCCTGCAGCCTGTTTGCATTCATGATTGCATCCGTGCATTAAAGTGCTTTGAGCTCCTCGTTACCAAAGTGCAGACTCTGAGTTTTAACGAGCCACTCGTGGGAGTTGGGACCAGGAGAGACGGAACGCCATCCTGCTGAACCGAGGCAGAGCCTGACAACAGGCATCGCTGCCTGGAAACGGTGGGCAAAGGCTTTATTGACCACTGGAGGTCACTTTTTCAATAATGCAGTACAATCCAACTTTATTTTGTCAGTACCTTTCATGCAGGCTGCTCCCGAGCTGCTCAGCAGATGCAGCGAAACGGGAGGGGAGAAGCAGTGATTTTCTTCCAGCTGGGGAGATGGAGGCTGCTCGGCAGCACCGGGTGCAAAGCTGAAGGCTCTTGTGCTTTGCTGGAGAGCTATAGAGGAGGAGAGGAGCAGCAAAGGAAGCAGCCTGGCTGCTGTTTCTGCAGTTCCCCGTGCTGCAGAGGCAGCTTCAGACTCTTCAAAAGCAAATGAACCTTTTTGGCCCTGGGGTGGCTGGGGGAAGGCAGGAGGGTGCTGGGGAGCACAGCCTGCACCACTCAGCTGCAGAGAGACTGTTGTTGGGAAGCAGGAGTGGTGAGGATGGATGCTCAGCTAATGTGGCTGGGTGCTTTTCCTAGAGGATCAGAAAACACTGTGACTTGAGCTGGTGAAAGAGCTGGGATGTGGGCAGGGTCAGAGCATTTGAGGGGCTGGAAATTGTGCCTGAATTGCACTCCTTTGCTCCCTGTGTGGTGCTGGGCTGTTCCTGGGAGGGTCTGCCCCTGAATGGGGGCAAACAGCCATCAGGAGCTGGGGGTGGGGGCTGTGCAGAGAGAATCATCTACAGGACCCTCTAGAATCCCCTGCAGGAGAGAACGGGGCATCTGGGGCTGTGTGGAGCTGGGGGCTGCTGCTTTTGCAAAAACACTGGGGGAGTTTTGCAGAAAAAAAACCCGACAACAACAAAATTAAAAAGCCCTTGCTAAGGAGTCAGCAGCAATGGCTGATGCAGAAGCTCTTCTGTTGCATTGTGTGCTCCCCTTGCACGATGACGCACGATTTGCAGGTCTGGAGCTGCTGAAAGGAACAGACCAGTGGGCTTGGAAGGAGCTGCGAGGGCCTCATTCAGAGTCTTAAGGCCTTTCCTGTTCAGAACTATGCAGGACATGGGCTTATTTGGTGTGCGTGTCCTTCTGTCCCTCTGATGTGGGCTCTTTAAGCCCCACTTCTCACTGCTTGTTCAGATACTGCTGTGTCCACTGTCACTGAAAAGAACAGATTCTGTCATTTAGCTATCTTGCCATCTCACTCCCCTTTGAGAAGTGGGAAAGGAATAACCTGTTTCTTCTACTCCTCAGGTTTGAACGGGAACATCAGCATTGCCTTTGGAGCAGGGACACACTGCACACAGGCACCGCCACGTGCGAGGGCTGCGAGAGCTTAACTGCTGCAGCAGATGGGACTTGGAAGCCACGTCGGAGCAAATATTTAAAGATCCTGTTTTATAAAGCCACTTTTTGGCCTATAAACCACCCGCCCCGCGGCTCCTGGTGCTGTTGCTGCAGAGTCCTCTGTTTGCTGTTCCTGCTGCTCCTCCACACTACCGTCCGGTGAGACGTGCTGCGTGTGCTTGGCGTGGGTTCTTCTCCTTTCTGCCAGCCTCGGTGCTTTGTTTTATGCATTTCTTTATTTGTTGATGGGATTTTCCTTCTCTCAGCAGAGTGGGATGGGAAGTGACTGCTACTGACCCAATGGGGTGCCTGGGATCAGGCAGACGCCAAAGCTGGCAGTGAGCCCATCCTGGTGGATGTCTTCCCGCTGCCTCTCACACATCTCCATGAGGACCATGAGGTTCGGATCCCACGTCCCCTTTCTCTCCACGATACATCAGGATCCCAGCTATGATCCCGAGCTGTTTGCACGGTATGGAGCAGTGTCTGGTTTGTGCTTCCCTTCCTGCATCGCCTTTCAGCTTTTGGTCCCACAGAGCCAAGCACTGATGTGCCCACTAACAGGGTGGCTCTGCTCCTGAACAAGCAAAAAAGTAAATAGCCCCTCAGATTGCAGCCTGGATGCAGCGGGTTGGATTCCTGCTCTCCACCTCAAGCTAGTTACTTCTCGCATCCACTGAGAGTATGATGAGGATTGGGCACTGGGACTTTTTGGGATAGACCCAAAGTATTCTCAATGTACTTTCACTTCCCCTTGGTTTGAATCCCTGCTCCACCTCTCCAAGGAGACCTGCAGTGCAGTGCATCGCTGCCTCTGCAGCGCTTTGAGATCTGCAGATGTAAGTGGTTCCTGAAGCTTTGAATAGCATTGAACTCCCTCTGCAATGGAATTCCAAAGCCAGGGGAAATTATTCACAACTGTTAAGAAAAAGCCGTGTTGGTGCCTTGGTTAAACCCAGCGTTACGCCTTCTAATTATTTAGTGGTGGCCCAAGCTGCTGGAGCACCTGGTGGCAATGGGATGGTTGTGCTCAGCTGGAGAGAGCGGGGCTGAGATTTGGTGCCTGATGAGATCAAGGGGCCTTTGATTTGAATTGAATCAGGCACTGCCATATCAAACAGGCTGATCAGATCACAGCGCAGCTCTTCTGGCACGGATTCCCATTGTTGTGTGAGGGCAGGCAGTGCAAATTGGGCAGCCAGTGGGGTGAGCAGGCACACTGAACTGTCCCTAATGAAATGGGATGTCCTGCAGCAGGACGGTGCAAAGTGGTTGTGTGTCTGAGATGCTGCGTGGGGCACCTCTAGGCTGGGATGTGTCCTCTCCTGCCCTGTTCCTGTGCAGGAGGGTGGCTGGAGGAGCTGCCGAGGGAGAGGAATTGATGGGATGATGTTGAATCCTTAATCTTGTGTTTCAGGGCTTCTCCAGGCGTTCTGCAAGGAAAGATGATTACTTTTTTTCTTTGCAGCCTTCGGTGTAGCAATCAGGCACCTGAAATTGTTTCTGCTGTCTTCTAAACGGGGAGATTGGCCACAGCAAGAGGCGTGTTGTGAAGGGAGGGGTGTGCTGGTGCTCCTCAGGGATGCTGCAGCCCCAGGATGCTGTGTGGGGGATTGCTGCCCCAGCTCTGTTGGCAGGAGCCCTGCTCTGCACTGTGGGCCATGGTCGCTTTCCCAGCATCCCTGGGGGACGTTGCCCTGCTCCTGCAGGAACGTGAGATATTTGCAGCATCCTTGCTCTCCCCTGCTCTTTACCTGGGGCTCATTAGCTCTGCAGTTTGTGGTCCTTTTGGTTCCACTTTTGGCTCTCCACTTGGGAGAGCACCTGATGGCGAGGCGCAGTGCATGTCTGCAGGGATTGCAATCATACTGGAGATGCTCTGCTGGCCTTGTCTACCAGCTGATTTTAAGCCATAAGCTCCCATTCTGAAGCTTGTTTTGCTTTGTTTCCATGTGGTTGGGGAAAATGGCAGCATCTGTGCACGATGTCTAAGCAGAGTGCACCCAGCCCGCCCCACCGCCGCGCTCCGTGGCTGCAGGAATGTTATCTCTGATGTCTCCACCTGCCCCCATAAACTTGGCTGGAAGTGGGTCAGTAGGTTTAGAAGTTCTACGGAGATATGTATCAGCCTCATACCTTAAAAGAAGCAGAGTGAAGTCAAATCCAAAGCAACAATGAAAACTTGGAGAGGAACGGAGAGAAGAGGCAGTGGATTGGCAGATAGAGAAATCCCCGTGGGCCCTATCGAGTGTTCTGCCAGTGTTAAGTGCTGAGTAAAATATAGTGCTGGAGAGATCAGATCGCTGAGTATTCCCTCTGGACAGGGAGATCCTGGGTTGAATACTTCTTTGGTGAATCATCTTCTGGAGCTATCGGCACAGGGATCTGGCACAGGGTTCTCACTGCTGGATGTGGCATTGTTTGCAGGCTGAAACCACTTGGAGAAGGCATGCAAATGGTACCATGCAGCTCTCTGCTGCTAAAGTTCTGGATGCTTGGATATGACCTCTGGGATGCCCCAGGCACCCAGAGCTGGGGCTGACAGCACAGAGGGCAACCAGGGGGTTTCTGTTTTTCTCTATAGCAGAGCATGGTGGGGGGAGAATGGCAATTTTGCCCATAAAACCTGTTTCACCAAAGCATCGTCTGAGCTTGCAAAGCCACTCGCAGGGCTCTTCCAGGACTTGAGCTGCTAGATCCTCCTCTGTGAGCAGATCCATTGGTAACTGGCAGACTAAAAGATACAGGAGATCAAGACAAGGGAAAGAAAACCAATTGCTCAGTGACCCAAATGGAAGTGACCTGTGTGGCACAGGGAGATGTTGGACCAACAGAGGAGAAATCCTGCAAGGAAAGATTCCAAAGGAGAAAGTCAAGTGAAGTTTTTGCTTGTTTTTTTTTCCTTTCATCCGTTGAAGAGATACTTACAAAGTGGGGAGCAGATACTGAGGGAGTGCAAGGAGAGTGTGGTGGGAGGGTGAGGGCTGTGTGTGTGACCCTCTGTGTGTTGTGCCGATGAGCTGTGCTCCGTGAAGTCCGGCCCAGGCAGAGGAATGTGCTCCCTTTTTTGGGAGCTGCCTGTCAGCTGTAGTTGGACCTGGGGACAGCTTGGCTGCGTCCTTCATTTGGGATCGAGGAGCAGCTGACAATCTGTGCGGATAGCACGAGAGCTGCTAACGTTGCGTCTGAAAAACTGCAGAGTTGCTGGAGGGGGAATGGGTTTAAAGTTGTATTTCCTCCAATAAATCAGTGCAGCCTGGGCCTCCCCACCCCCATAGGCGCCTGTGTGCATGTGTTGGAGAGAAAATCCAAAAAAACCTGAGGACTCTGCATTACTGCTCTCCACTCAGGGCTGCTCAACCAGGGCAAGCGTTGCCTAAACACCAATAACGTTGTCTGCAGCAGGAAGCAGAGCAGGGCTCATCCACACAGGGCTGCTCTGCTACTTCTGTGCTCCGAGTACAAACAGCAAGCTGTTCCTGCGCGTGGGCTCCCGGCGCTGCCAGCAAAGCTATTCTCATGCAGGAGAGAAAAACGAGCTGTGCAAAAAGCAGGCACGTCTCGTATGGCTAAGCATCGCTCACCAGGTCAAGCAGTACACGGTGGCACTGCCGCACGGGGCTGGTGTGGGTTGGATGCAGTGGATGTGGTGGATGTGGCAACCCCAGCGCTGCCTGTGGGGTTGGCAGGGAATTACCCCAACTGCTGTGGCTAAATTATAGGATCACAGAATCGTTTCAGTGGGAAGGGACCCTTAAAGGCCACCTGGTCTAATTCCCTGCAGTGAACAGAGGCACCCACAGCTCCGCCAGGTGCTCACAGCCCCGTCCAGCTCTGAGCTCAGGTGTCTGCAGGGACGGGGCACCCGTCACCTCTCGAGGCAATTAATCAGAGTGGCTCTGGTGGGATGCTGCAGTGATGGCAGCAGGAACAAAATGGGTCTCAATGATGCGATACAACAAAGGACACAGGCCCTTATGGCTACCAGTGCTGATATTGGAAGCGATGTCCTACTGCTGCTCCCAAGGCATTTTCAGCCCTTCTGGACCAGCAGTGACAGTGACTTGGAACACTTAGGTTGCTTCTGGAGCTTCTTTATTCTCTAACTTTTTCCTTGGGTGGTGTTTGAAGCTTGCTGAGGATGCTGCATGAGGAAGGGCATTGTTTCAACACTTTGCTTGCATCTTTCAGGGGGAAACTCTTTGTACTTTCAAAAGTAGCACCGATGTTGGTCTGCTGGAAAATTTCAGCTGCGGGTGGAGGCAGCTGTGTGTCAAGCAGAGCCTGGGCAGGGGATGATGGAGCAGCTCAGCACCATATCTCAAGGACTCTGATTTTTGTCAGAGCCAAGCCGGTGGGACAGTGAGCTGTGGGAGGGCTGGCCCATCTCTGAGTGTTCCCGGGGTGCCTCTATCTCCTGGCGATCTGTGATCCATTCAAGTGTGTCTGTCTGGATGCCAGCCTGAGCTGGGACCTGTTCCTGGTGGCTCGTAGGGTTTGTGCATATCCTGCAATCTCTGGCTCTTTTTTGGAGCTGGGAGTGATTGTGTTCGCTCCTCAGTTCAGCAAGTCAAAGGGAGCCTGCTGGGGGAGAGGGGAGATTTTAAGCCCTATCTCTGGAGTGAGAGAGAAGGGCTCAATTCCCCAGTGCCTCACTGGAGGGGATCCCAACCAGCTCTGCCTTGCTGGGGCAGCTCCCTCCTCTCTTTTCCCTCCCACTCAGGGGTTGTAGGGTGCTTGGTCCCCCTGTGCCCTGCCGGATGTTGGGGAGCCAGACGGGACAGCCCAGCAGCTCCCAGCCCCACACAATGGGGCCATTGAGGGCTGGAGCTGGGGGCTCGGCTGACTGTGGGCTGCGGATGGGGAGGCCAGCTGAGCTGTGCTTGTTCCACTCCAGCAGAGTCAGCCCAAAATAGGCGCAGTGAGGCCATTTGGAGGCTGAGCCTCTTTATCCAGAGGTCGCAGCTTGTTTGCGTGTGGGGTTTGCGTGGTGTATTTATGTCTTGGAGTGGGGTAGGGGGGAGGAAATGAAAGAGGAGGGGCTGGCAGTTGTGCAAGCTTATTTTGTTTGTTTGTTTGTTTGTTTGTTTTCTGTGCTAAAATGGTGCCGAAGTATTGGTATTTTTATCCCCCCACCTTCCTGTAGGTCCACACAGACTGGGAGCCCCAGAGCCCCAGCGCGGCCAGCGCTGTGACTCAGTGCTGGAGTGCTGAGCAGGTGAAGGGGACAAGCAATGCACCCAATAACTGGTGGAGCTGCTAAGCTGTCCCCTCTGTACCATTTTCTATTTCCCTGTGCCATCCTGGTTCCTAATTTCAGGCTCCTCTGTGTTTGTGGGCTGTGCCCACAGGTAGCATTTCCCCTTTCTCCTGCGTTGAGTCCCCTCCGATCCGCTTTCCTGGCACAGCAGTGGGTGCTGTCTGGCTCTTGCAGACACCAAGCATCTGCTGTGCCCAGTGCATCTGAAAATCACACCTCTTTTGTATCTGTGTGCGGATTTAAGGGCTCAGTGTGAGGTGTCTGAAGAGGTGGTCTCGGTTGGAGCCTGTTCTGAATGGTGCTGCCTGAATGGGGCTGTGTCTGCGTCGGGAGATGTGCAGAATTAATGCAAGGTTTGGATCAGCTCATTAACTGCCTGTGCCGGTCCAAATCTTGCCCTTGGAGGTATGTGTGTTGCTGCCAGCGCCATCAACATAAAGACTCTCGCCAGCACAGCCGGGGATGGGATTTGGCCTGTTTATATTCATGGTGCAAAAAGAGCCGAAGGATTAATGACTGATTACTTCTCGGGCCAGCAGGAGCCTCGGGTACCCATCTCGCGTGCAGCTAAAGCGCAGGGCAGAGCTAGACAAAGCTTTGCAACAGAATCCTCCCAATTACCTCACCGCTCTCTCCGCGCGCTGTAAAATGCACTGTCAGCTCCGCCAGCCAGCGCTCAGCCTGCAGCCAAACACCTCCTGCATTGCTGCATCTCCTTCCGCCCCGTGCTGTCCCCCAGATTTGGGGGTGGTTTGGTGGAGCCCTGCCTGCTCCCTACCTGCCCCTTGTGTGCGTCTGAGCATCCTTTCGTGCCCCCCCAGCAGAGCCTGCGCGTTGGATGCAGTTTCTATGGTTACTGCAGCTCCTGGGCTCTGGGAAGAGCAGTTGGATGCTGGAGCTGGCAGGACCGGCATCTCCCTCCGGATCAGCCAGAAACTTGACAGGGATCGGTGTGTGGCAGAGCAGGACAAAGAGAGGAGGGGAGAGGGAACGCGATGAGAAAAACTCGGCTTGCGCTGCTTACCGGGGTTGCCCCCAGCAGGTTGTGCTCTGAACAGGTTTCAAAAAGGAATAAAAAGGGTGGGGAGAAAAAAAAAATAGATGAGAAAACTGCAGTTCTGGCGCTCGCATGAAGGTGACATTTGTTGTAGCATCTCCAGCCGTCGAAACGGGGATCTGAACACAAGGAAGTTGTAACTGCTGCCAGGCTGACTATTTCTACCCACATTTTTCTTTTCCCCAGCCCTTTTTTCCTCTTGTTTCATTCTTTTGGTGCTTTTTATTCTGATATTTCCCTCCTACACACACACAGGTTTCCTCCTTGCTCCTGCATATCCCTCTTTTGTTGGTTAGGCTAAAAGTTGGAGGCACGTTCAGTCCTCGCCACATGCAGGTGCCACCTGGGGCACCAAAAGTGCAAGCTGGGAATGGATGTGACTTTTTTGGGGATAGTTTTTGCCCAGCAGAGCCTTCTCCTGATGATGGACGCAAGCACCATCTGAGCACAGCGTGCGTAGGTGCAAACCCAGCCTGGTGTATTCATCTGCAGTTGGGACCTTCCATCCTCTCATCTGTTCTGCCTCAACTTCAGGTTGGTTATTAGGGAAAGTTTCTTCTCAGTGCAGTACTGTGCTGGCACAGTTGCCCAGGGAGTGCTGGGGTCACCATCCCTGGAGGCGTCCCAGAGCTGTGGGGATGTGGCACTGAGGGATGTTATCAGTGGGCAAGGTGGGGTGGGTTGGGGTTGGACATGGGAATTTGAGGGGTCTTTTCCATCTTGAGTGATTCTAAGAAATATGCATGGAGCCTATGGGATCAGACTCAGTGCCAGAGATTGGAAGTAGATGATCTTTGAGTTCCCTTCCAACCCAAGCCATTCTATGGCTGTAGGTTGGCCTCTCAGAACCCTTTCTTTCTCACTTAGCTGCTTCACCTCTAAACTCCTGGCAGACAGGGCAGCGCCTCGTGTGCTGTAATAGGCATCTCAATCCCTGCTGTTACGGGCAGGGTGTGTGGGGACAGGAATGAAAATAACTAGGCCAAAGGCTTGGGAGATGGAGGGCCCTCGTCCTGACCTGCTTGGGAGGTAACTGGGAGCACAGGTCTCCCCGTGCTTCCCAGCTGAGAGTGGCTCCTCACCTGGTTGGACTGGCTTGCCCATCTCCCTGGGGCTGAGGCTCTGGCAGACACAGGACTGCAGTGGTTACAGCCATACCCTGCGTGCAGAGGAGGGGGCAGGCAGGCAAGGGAAAGCATTTGCAGTGTTCTGGCTGCACCCAGCAGCCAAAAAGTCCCCCAGAAGCCAAGAAACTGTACCCTGCCATCACTAACCCTGTGCCCCCAGGTGGCAGCTGAGGAGGATGGATGTTGAGTGGGTGTGAGCCCAGCAGCTCTCCCTTCCAATCCAAGCAATTCTACCATTGTATAATTACTTGCACCGGGGTTTGAGCTGCCTGTCCAGCCCTGCCTGCGGGGCCGGCGGCTGCTGGGGCCGTGTGGGTGGCATGGGGTAAGCATGGTGTGTGGGGCCGGCCCGGCTCCTGTCCCTCATCGTGCGTGGGAGAGGCGGCGGTGCCTGGGGAGACGTCGCGTGGCTTCTCTTGAATACGTAGCCTAGTTTTGAGGCAGTCCCTGCCCGTCTGGCCCTTTCTTCCTGCCTACCCCGTGCTTGTGTTCCTGCTCTGTGCTGGAGCACCTCATTGGGGTCATCCATCCCAGCACCGCTGCCTGCTCCCCTGGCCAACCTCCATGTGGCAGCTTGGTGGTTTAGTGCTGTGTACAGAAAGTCGTATACTCTCATATCAAAACCTTTCAGTCCCTTTTAGGGGCAAAAAGGTCTTTCTTTCCCCCCCTTAATTCACCAAGATTTTTCCTTTCCTTTGAGTTGTGGGTAGGCTGATGGAGGTACGGATGGATGTGAGCCTCTGCCTGGTTGAGCCAGGCTCCTCTCTGTCCCGGGGTCGGTGGCACAGCTGGGCAGAGAGGCTGGTAGGGCTGCAGTGATGCAGCAGAACGGTGCTGGGAGCAGCAGGCAGGGTGTCTGCAGGCCCCCGTGCTCTGAATCACCTGCTCAGCCCTTCAGCTGCTGGGACTTGCAGCTGCCTCAGCCGTGTTTACCCTTCCCCGTTCCCTTTTCTCCCTTCTCCCCAGGCAGATGAAAGCCCGACAAGAAAGGGCAGACAAGGCTTCCCCTCAACAAGTCGCTGCAAGTGAGGCGGAGCTGCTTGGCACGCTTCACAGCCACCTGGCCTGCCTGCTCCATCCGCCATGTTGTGCAGGCAGCAGGAGGAGCGCAGGGCGGATCGGAGGGGAGCGTGTGGGAGAGGGCCGGGAGCTGCGGGCGGCGTGCAGGACTTGAGCTGAGCCGGTCCTGCACTGAGTCAGCAGTCTTAGGGATTGAGGCATCCTGTCCATAGTTCTGATATTGCCTTCCTCTTACACATCACAGAAGGGAGACCTCAGAGGATTAGCATGTTGCACAGAGAGGTTGTGGATGCCCCGTCCCTGGAGGTGCTCAAGCCGGGCTGGATAGGGCCTGGGAGCTTGAGCTGGTGTGGGACAACGAGGCACCCACTGGAGTTGGAACTGGGTGATCTGTTGGCTGCGCTTTAGTGCTGTGTTCAGTTCTGGGCCCCTCACTGTAAGGAAGGCATTGAGGCTCCAGAGCATGTCCAGAGATGGGCATGGAGCTGTACGGGTCTGAGCACGGCGCTGTGGGAGCGGCTGAGGGTGCTGGGATGGTTCAGCATGGAGAAGAGGTTGTGGGGAGACATCATTGCTCCCTGCGGTCCCTGAAGGGAGGTCGTGGTGAGGTGGGTCAGCCTCTGCTCACAGGGAACGGCGATAGGATGAGAGGTAATGGCCTCACGTTGTGCTATCCTCGTGTTGGTTATTAAAAAAGTATATTCTCAGAAGGAGCAGTGATGCACTTGCACAGCTGCTTAGGAAGTGGAGTCACTGTCCAGGAGGTGTTCCAGTGGAGATGTGGCACTGAGGGATGTGTCAGTGGGAGGGGGGGGTGGATTGGGGTTGGACTTGGGGATCTGAGAAGTCTTTTCCAACCTGAATGATTCTGTGGTTCAATTTTATGATTCTATGGATGCCTCATCCCTGGAAATGCTCAAGACCAGTCTGCACGGGGCCCTGGGCAACATCACCTGGTGACTGGTTGCCACCCACTGGGGTTGGAACAGGATGATCTCTATGTACCTTCCAACCCACCACCTGTAAGCCAGCTTTTGCAGCAGAGCAAAGGTTTTGTTCTACTGGGGCTGGGTGAGAAGGGCCAGGACTGCTCCTGGCTTGGGCACCTCATCAGCAGGACCCACGCTGATCCCTGTGAGATGTGTGGCAGGAGCATTCTTTCTCAGAGCTGATTGCAGTTCTTCTGTGTGCATGGGAGCAGCTTGGGAAAAAAGCCTGGTTTCCTGAAAAGTGCACAACTTGTATTGAAAAATAACATTATCCCCCTCCGATTTATTTTCCTTGTCGTGAAAACGTCACCGTCACTTCTGTTGAACAAAATGAAACCCAGTTTTAGTCTGTGTCCTTAGGAGTGTTTGAAATACCATGGAGAAAGTTTACAGATTGGTTTTAAAGTCATCCAAAGGGCAAAAGTGCTGGATTGGTTTGTATCTCAAACCTCTCTCGCCCCTCTTGTCTGCATGGAGCTCCAAACCCCACAGCACCTACCTCCAAGGAGGGGAATATTCTACACGTGGGCCTATTTGCATTAACCTTGAGACTGTTTTCACTTGGTGCAGGGAGATGTCACTGGGCTCTTTGGTGTCACTTTGCTGTTCCCAAGCAGTTTCCTGGAAAGACAGCAGGAAGTCAAACATGTACGTACATTTCTGAAGTGCTCGGGTATTTCCAAGTGAGGCAACTTCAGATTCCTTCCCTACCCACCCCCCTTCCCTTTTGCTTCAAAACCCTTTTTGGCCTCAAAGTTCAGCTTGTCTTTTTGTTGTTTTGTTTTCGAGTTCTGGAGGCAGAGCCCTGCACTGGGAGGAGGTGGGCAGCATGCAGCCAGGTGCAGGGGGCTGGGGAGGCTGCCCATATTGGGGAACCCTTGCTCTGGCTTTTAGGGCCATCTGGGACTGTAGAACCGACTGTGTGATCCTCCCACAGACTGGACGCATCAGCAGGTGAGAAACCATGTCAGATTTTTGCACGCTAGCTAAAATCAGTGGATCAGGATGGGGAACGTGCTGTTTCATGCGTGAGATGTGTTACCTTTTCTCTAAGGAGGTCTCCTGAACTGTGTTAAAAAAATAGGTTAAGCCATCCCCTGCTTGGATGCTCCATGAAACTTGGTCACTGCTTAATGGCAACTGCTTCAAATGCTGTGTGTCAGCAGGGCACTGCAATGCAGCTTCTCTCTGCCCAGTGCGTGGCTGCTCAGGTGTGAGGCTTTGCTTGCTGAGGCTTTGCTGCAGGCTGTTCTCCCCAAAACCTGCACTGTCAATGAGTTGTGCTGGTAAACAGCACAGGGAGAAATCTTCAGGTTGTTCTCATCCTCCAGCCCTGAAACCAGCTGGCAGGGATGTCAAACATGACTTGCCCCTGCAGACAAAGTCATGCTCAACATCTCTGTAATTAATCTGGTTCCTGGAGGTCGCGGTTTGAACACAGCCAAATTGTCCTGGGGAAGCAACACCCTTTGGATCTGGTGTTTCTCACAGGTACTGCATGGAGCTGGGAAGCAGCTGTGAGATGGTGGCAGCAGAGCTGAGATCTCACGTGGGGATCTGCCTTCGTACTGCCCACCTGCCCATACAGCTCAGCCTTCTCAGGAAGGCAAAATGAAGTAGAAACTCAGCTCAGAAAAGGCTCTGCACATTGGTTTACTCTGGTGGGACATGGACATGGGATGGCAAGCTCGTTGATGGAAAGGAGATATTTTTTCCTGTACACAAAGACCTACAAAGAAAAATCCTGCCCTCCCGTATAGGACAAAGCCTTCTGAAATAACCTGCCAGAAATTTCCAGTAATGCTTAGGCTTTCTGAGCCCTGTCCTGGAATGATGACGGTGCCTCCAGCCTTTGTGTGGGCTGAGGCACAAGGTCCAGCCCCTCGACTCAGTGTGGGACTGGATGCATTGCTCACCCTGCCTGTCTGCCTTGAGAAACTGCCCGTGTGGGGCAGACCTGTATGTCCTGAGGTCCTGCAGTTCCCCACAACAGCTCTCGTTTTCATATTGCCAACACAGCCAGGACCATGAGTGTCCTGTCCTGTTTTCCCCACTGGCTCTGCTCCATACGCAAGCTGTAGGAGAGGAGAGGACCAGCAGCCCAGCGCCAACTGGGATGTGCAACAAGCCAAGTGTTTGTTTTGCAGCTCTGTACGCAGCAGCGTGGCTAAATGTGAAGGCAGGTTTGAAGGCACGCTCATTTAACTCCCCAGCCAATGTCTGATTCCAGGCATGCCTGTTTCACAGAGTTTAGTTGCACATTTGCAGAGCAGCAGTTTTGCAATTGGAATTCTACAGGCAGCCTGGTGGGGCCAATGCTGGCTGCTGCCATTGGGTGCTCATGAGTGAGAGAACATGAGATGGAGTCAGGGAATGTCTGAGACCAATACTGGGATGAAGTAGGAGGAGAGGGAAGTTTTCAAGTCTTGGTCAAGTTGCTGGGAGTTGTTTCTTGTGCTGGTTATGAATTTCTCTTGCAGCTTGGCTGTGTCTTGTTGCAAGGAGCACAGCTCCCATTGACTCCAGCAGGACCAGAGTTGGACCAGAGGTGTCTTTGTTGCAAGAGAAACTGCAAGTAAAGATTCAGCTTTATCTCTTAATGAGCCTATTCATTCTCTCACCTGTTAATGGGTCAAATTCTGAAGCTCTGACTCAGTCTGAACTTTCAGTGGCTTTTGCACCTGGTGATTTAAATATCTGTCTGCACAGGAGGTGAACACCAAGCGGCATCCCTAGCTGCAGCTCCGTACCAAGTTACCTTCCCCTTTCCCCCCTCCAGCTGTTTACCGTTTCCCTCCCACCTCCACCCTGACTCAGAAGAATGGGAGACGAATGCTCCCACCTCACCCTCTCCAGTACAATGCTTGGCAGCTGCTGGGGAAAAAGAGTTTGGGTGAAGCTGCCAGGCTTTGCCCGGGAGCCATGAAGGAGAGCATGAGAGCTGTTCCACCAACGTGGTCGCCGGCAGCAGGAGCCTCCGGCACGAGGGAGCAGACAAGCCAGCTGCCGGGGGTGCTGATAACATCTGGACCCACCCGACGAGAGCGCATCTCCCCATGCTGTAAGTGCAGGCTTGGGACCTTTGGGTGCTGAGCCGCCTCTGCTCCCACCGAGTTCAGCAGGAGGTCAGGGCACACAGCAGAGGGGTCGTGCAAGCCGTGGGTGCTGGGGCTGAGCCTGAGGCAGCGCTGGGATCGCTGTCTGCTGGGCTGGGTGAGTCCTTCTTGGGTGGATCCTACCAAGTTTGCAGATAGAACCGGTGTGAAGGCTGTTCCAGGGTGAGAGGGAGACCTCTGGAATCAGTTGCAATGCTCTTCCTGGGGTAAGGGCACAAAGTGGCCTTTAAAGAGGCATAGCAGTAAAAGCACAGGAGTCCCAGGGGAGCTGGAGCTTGTCCCCACATCCCTGTGCTGGGTGCTAGGGGCTGCAATCAAAGCACTCCCATGGCCCCTGCTGCGGCCACAGCACAGCACCAGCTTGCTCTTCCCTCCTTCCCATCTCTCCTTCTTCCACCCGTGGCCCCTCACATCCTCCCTGCTTCAATCCAGCTTTAAAATCTCAAGGCAAATCCCACTAAATCAGGAGATTTCGCCCGGCTGCTTCCCTGCCCTCTCTGCTCTCCCGCTCCCTCCGCCGTATCTGGCCTGCTGGGTTTTGTGTTTCAGTTGTTATAAATAAAGCTCCAGGCACTGATTTGGGTATACAATGACACCTTGTGTTATTAGACAGCACAGGACAGACTTTGCAAGGGGAGCTGCTCTCCCGCCCTCGCTCTGCTCCGGCTGCCGGCGCTCCAAGGGAGCTCAGCAGGTGCTTCTGTTCCCCGTCTTGCCCCAAATCACAGCCCCCAGGAAAAAAATAAAAGAGGAGATCTGGGCCCCTGCTCTGGCTTTGGCTGGGTTTAAAAATAGGTGGGTGGGAGGAAGCTGGATGCTTAAAGAAGGGAGCGTGACACAGGATGGTGTGGGGAAGGGGGTAAGAATGTAGGAATGTGCCCCCTAAAAAGGAGCTGGGGAATGTTTGCAGGGGGGAAAGCAGGGATGGAATGATCGCTTGTCCCCTCAGCCCTGCTTTGGGGTGACCACCCCACCCCTCTGTCTGTGCATAGAAGACGTGGGGTCTGAGCATCCTTTCTCCTCACGCTCATCCCTGCACTGCACTGTGGCCCCGTGGGAAGGGCTTTGTCCTGCATGGCCCACCTCGTGTCACCTCTGCATCCCCTCAGGACCAGCTCTGCTTGGAGAGGGGTAAGCTGAGCCCCATGTGCCCGTTTTTTGCATTCTTCCTCTGCGTTTTCTCTCCTCATGCCAGAAAAGCAAATGCTGTGAATTTTTGCTTGAGCACTCAGTGCACGTGTCCCACAGCTCCAAAATGCACTCCCTCCACCCTCCACCCCCCTTGAGGGGCCCAAGGAAGCTGTAATGCTGAGCTGTGGGGATGGGACCCTCCAGGAGCTCCTTCAGCATTTTGCTGCTCGTCTTCACTCTGTGGGGAAACAGAATGGGTGCTGGGTGCCCAGATTGGGGAGTCTTTGAGGCAGCGATTTAAAGGAAGGCAAATAAAAATCCAGTCCGTGGAGCTGGGAAGCCAGCCTCTTTCATCAAGGACGACTTGATTTATCTAGATTAGTTTAATTCTTTTTAAAGTCCTTTTGGAAGTCCTTTCTGAAGGACTTCCAGAGGTGTTTGTTGGTCAGTGAGTGGGTCTGACTGTTACCATTTTGCTGACTGGTGCACTGTTTGAACCATGGGTGAGATGTCTCTGAAGATAAGAAAGACAGAGAATTCCTTCTTTTGCGTTGGCTTTTGGTTTGTTGTAGTTTTTGCTTCCCCCTCTGCTGGCTATGGGCTGGGTGAAGCTCAGCAGGAATGGTGGGGATGGGCTGGGGTTGGATTTGGCCATCTTCAACCATAATGAATGACTCTGTGATTCCATGAAGCCGGCACCAGGCGGCTGTTCCTGGCAGTGAGTGATGCTTCTGCTGTTATTCCCTCTCCTCCCCAGCTATTGGAAAAGGAAGCAAACTCATCTATAGCACCTGGGATTGGGGTTTGGTGGTCTCATGTTGACTCGGTTTGTAGAGGTGCAGACCTCAGGAGGACGAACTAAACACCGTCTTTTTGTGCTTTGCGATGCATCTGTTACTTTACAAGGTAAATAACCAAACTATCCAATAAAATACCAATGTTCTGCACATTAATAAAGTAATGGAGATATGGAATGTATGCAGTAAAGCTGCTATTGCAGAGCCCTAGGCCTGCTTTAGTAGCTATAACAGGAGTGAATAAGATCTTTTCCTGCTTTTATTTATACACATATAATATCAAATATTACTGAGTTTTTGCTTGTTAATGTTAGCCAAAGGGGTTAAGAGAAATAAAAAGGGATTTGGCAAACATATCAGGGGAGAAAGAGCCAGAGTGGGCCCATTAATAAATGAGGAAGCTGAATTCAGCAATGATATTGAAGTGACGAAGTTACTGAGCTGCTTTTAAAATCAGTCTCTGGTAAAATCAGTGGAGACAATTAGGAGACCTTGTCAGATACAATCAGGGGCTCCGAAATAGACGAGCAGCCCATGAGGGAACAGCAAGGCCATGGGGAACAGCAGAGCAGGCCTACAACAGAGGGGGAAATTTGCGAGGACTCCATGGGTCTGACTGGGATTGGCACAGGGGGACCTCAGCGGGACCTCGCAGCACGGGGGGGGGGGGCAAAGGAGGATAACAATAGGTCGGTCTGAGTCATTTCCATCTGTCCTCATGGTGAGAGTGTCTTGTGAAGGGCTGGGGATGGCAATGGGGGGGTGTGATCCTTATTGCAGGGAGTGCTGGAAAGGAGAGCTGCAGGTGGGCAGGGGGAAGCTGAGGGTTGGGGAGCACTCACTGTGTGCCACCCTCCAGGGTGTGATTTTGCTCCCTTTAGTCCCTGTGGCTGTTCCAGCCCTTCCTGTGTGCTGCTGGATGTGTTCATTAGTTTCAGAAAGGCAGAGACCGAAAATAACCGAGGAGGAAAGACATGCAGAGAAAGCCTGGGAAGGTTGGCTGTGAGAAGGCAGAAACAGCCACGTGATGTGGAAAATGGAGCTCCAAGGGGGATCCTGCAGCTGAAGAGCTGGGAGCCTTGAGAGAAATGGCCTCTTGTGCCTGGGATAAGCCCTGGCCAGAATGGTGTTGGTGGGGACCCAGCTCTGGAGCCAGCTCTAGTTGCAGAGAAGCTAAAACCTTCTGTTGTGCATGCCTTGTGTAAAAGCCTTTTGATATTTTGGGGGCAACAGATGCTGAGGCCACGTGTCAGGCAGCCCTGGAGACACTCCCCTTGTTCTTTCTCTCCTGCTTGTGCTCGCAGCACTGTTTCCCAGTGCCCAAGCTTGGGCACTGCAATGACATTCAAGTGTAAACCCACTGGGAAGGGATTTGGAGAAAAGCACCACAATGACACAGAGCCTGAGGGATGAGCGTGGGAGGAGAGGTTAAAAGAGTGACGGCGATGGGTTCTGCTGCTGCTTGCAGAGCTGCCTGGGATGGGAGATGGGTGCTGGGTGCTGCCTCCATTATATGGCCACTGTTCCCTTGTGCGAGGAAAAAGGCCTGGGGGGTACCTGAAAGGTGTGGGGGTACCCGGCCTTTAGAAATCAAGCTGAGGTGGGAACAGCGTGATTGAATCGCACAAAGGAAGATGGAGGCTGTATGGTGGTCGAAAAAAACAACAACCACAAACGAGCCAGCAGCAAGAAAGCAACGTGCAAAAGGAACGCTGGCAGTGCCAGGTTTGAATCGTTTAAAATGTGATTATGCAAAGCTCTGAGATTTAAAGATGTTTTGCAGGAACGTGGCGAAGGGGTAGGCTCACACCAGCCTCTGCTCATCGCTTGCCCTGAATCCCTTTGGCGAAACTCACTGGCATCGGAGGAACTGGCTCTGATGGAGCTCTGCCCTGCTGGTGTCGGTGAGGGGCTCAGAGGTACGGTGGGTGGCAGAGCTCCCCTGGAGCTCCCCAACCCCTCCTCAGCAGGAAGCAGATCTGTTTGTTCATTTATCTATTTGTTTTTGTGCAGAAGGATGGGGACTGGGGAGCTGAGCTCGATTCCGAGCGTGTGGGCTGTTAAATAAATAGCTTCGTTGCATTCATCAGCTCTTCCCACTCTGCGATGGGCATGGGTGCGTTCTCTGTATTCCCATGGCCCCATCCAGAGCCCATGGAAGCCGTGGGGATGGTTTGTGCTCCCTGATGGTGTGTGGGAAGGGCTTTGAGGTTATGGGCTGTGGGAGGGGAAAACTGAAATGCTGGAGCCCAGAGCGAAAGCCACCTGTTGGAAATGTTTGAAGGCTTCTGTAGGCATCTTCCAGCGTTGTGTGCTGTCTTTGTGCACGATATCAGAAGAGATTGTAACCTGGAAGTCCCTACAAGTCTAACCGGAGAAGCAATCCCGTAGTTGCAGCCATGAGACATAATGAGGACTTCCCATGTGGCGGAGCTGCGGCCGGCGCAGGGCTGAGCGCATTGTGGTGTCGGTGATGTCGGGTGCATCAGACCCAGTTTTGCTGTCTTTCACTTTTTGCCTCTCAAACCTTCCCTCTGCTTTATCCAACCCTGCTCCTCCTTTTTTTTTTTCTTTTTTTTTTTTTTTTTCTTTTTTTTCCCCTTTCTCTTCAGCTGTTTATCTCATGCATTTTATTATGTGGCTTCCTTGTGTCCAGGCTTCCTTTCTCTGCTGTGTCCATTGTCCAACCCCAGAGCTGTTCCTGTGGGTCAGCATTGCCCATGATGGGTTTGGTCTCCGTGCTGTGGTCCAACAGCCAGCCTACTCTGAGTGTGCTGCTGCTGAGGCTCAGTGTCTTTTTTTCTCCATCGTGTGAGTGAAGTTTCTGCGAGTCTGTTCTGGTTTAAATGTGAAATATGCATTCGAGAGAGAGAGAGGCATGCAGACCTCACCCCTCAAAGCCCAACCCATCTCCACTCCACAGTGACTCTTTCCAAAAAGAAAGGGAAATAAGAAGAACCCGATCCCTGTTTCTCCCAACCTCTTATTTACAGCCACCCTCTTGGGCTTCTCTTTGGTGGAGGACAGGCAGAGGGGGCAAAACTTCCGCAGGACACCCCAAAGCCACCAGAGCAGTTCATGGAGGAGGGCAGCATGATGTCACCAATGGCACCACACGTGCTAATTCTCACATGTGCCCATTTTAGGGGCTGCAATATCAGCAGAGCCTCGTGTGCACGTGGCTGACCTCTGCCGTGCCTACCGTCCACTCTCTGGGTGGCAAACAGATCCTGGACTTGCAGCCAGGAGCATGTGGCTGGGTTTGGCCAGATTTGTCCCCTCTCTATCCACGGGATGTGTGTGTGCTGGAGAAGTCCCAGAAAGAAAGTGCCCAGCTCCCCTGCATCAAGCAAGCATGTGTGTGTGCATGCAGCTCCACGTCTCCCTTGAGTTCCCCATTTAAACACCCTCACTGCCAAAGGAGACAAATTCCCCCAGTGGCCCCAAAGGCCTTGCCACCCGCTGTCCCCCTGCGTGGGGATGATGTCCTGCCAGGAGCCCCGTGCCACTGCTGGCTGCAGCCCGCCTCAGGCAGGAGCTTGCTGGTGAGCTGGGGAAAAAAGAGGCTGTAGCAGAGATGGAACAAACAGAATTTTTTTTTGCATCTAGAGGGGGAAGCACAGAGCTAAAAATAAAACGGGAAGATCAGTATCTGTCAAGCTGACGGCGGATTGGCTCTTTGGAAATGCATGTAATTACCAGGCTGTAGGTAGACATTTGCATGGAGCGAATAGCAAGCTACCGAGACAAGGTTACGCTTTAACCTTTAAGTCCCGAATCTGCTGGAAAACTAAGACAGAACTGCAGGAAATTAACTTAAATTAATAGAATGGCTGTGAGTGTGCCACATGCTACTTTGATGCGTGTCACTTCGCGGCACAGAGTGCCTGGCTGCCCCCGTGCCCCAGCTCCTGCTGGAAGGAGATGCTTGGGATGCAAGTTTGTCAGGCGTGGATCTCCTCCCTCATTTGGGGATTCAGCTCGACTGTAGCTTTTCGTGGTCCGCGTGCCTTTCTGTTGGCAGTCTGCAAAGCGGCTGGAGAGATTTGGGCAAAGGGAGCTGTGCTGGTGGATGCTGCAGGGCTGGGGGCTGGAGAAATCCAGCCGTGCTGATCCGGCTGGGAGAGCCAGGATGTGGTCATGGGGATGGATGTCTTGGTGAGCACCTTGAGGCTGAGTTCTGTGCAGGATTCTGCAGGCAGTATCAGTACTGATTAGACCAAAAATGGTCCCTTTGCCATGTGTGTTTGTGGACATGCAGTGCCTAAGACTGGGGTTCCAGAGAAAAATACACAGATAAATAAAAAATATGCCACTGTATTTCCACCCTGCCTCCCAAGAAAGCTACTCATGCTCTCAACCCTCCTAATGCCTTCTTACCCCCAGGAGACATCGCTCCTGCTGCTGCCCATTGTCCCCAAGCCAAGCAGCACTGTAGGGCACTGGGGATGGGAAATGGAGTGAGGAGCAGGAGGGCAGATACTGTGTGTGTCCCAGTCCTGTATGCCTCTTTGCTGGCTGCAAAGACCAGGCAACACCTGTCTTCAAAAAATGCTGCCTTATCCCTTCCAGCCTGGGAATGATTGTTGCTGTATCGATCCTGTTGCTTGATTCAAGCTGGCTGCATTGCTATGACTCAGAGCAGAAGCGGAGAGTAGAAGCAGTGCAGTGGTGGAGCAGCTGGTGCAGAGCAGGACCGTGTGCTGCCCCAAAGGGCCAGGCCGCTGGGAGCTCCAGCTGCTCCACTGGCTTCCCATCAGCTCCCAAAGCCAAGGCTCTGGCCCTAATCTTCAAAGCAACTCATGGAGGAAGTGCCAAAGGTATCAGAAGGCTGAGTTTTGTTCTGTGAGCAGCACAAAGTGCTTCTCTGCGACAATCCAGAGCACCAAGGCTGGGATGAGACCTAGGAGAGCAATCCCAGCTAGCTGGGACTCAGTGAGGGGGGCCTGCAGCCAGGGCTCCATGCCCAGATTCTGGGATTTTAGGGTTGGTTCCTCATTCCTTACCTTGGACTCAGGTTCAGGTGCCTGGACACCACAAAATCCCCAACCCTGGCTCTCTGAAGCAGAGGGAAGCTGGGGCTTTGTGTCTCTGCCTCCGATGACCTGTCTGTAAAGCACAGATAAGTGCTGCCTCTCTTCTTGGGGCAGTTAGAGGACAAGCACAGCAGAAGACCTGTGAATTTGTTGACAGCCTCAGCTGTACTTAGGTATGAGGGGCAAGGCTGAGCAAAGCTCCATGGTGATTGCTATTAGGGAACAAACTGACACTTCTTTGTGTTCTTATTGAAAATGAAGGGACCTTCATCCCTGCAGCCAGGCAGCAAGCCCAGAGGGTGCCTGACCCCCAAACATCTGATGTAGAAGATGTCTCCATTCTCCAGCAGTGGACAAAACCTGAAGTCTTTCTGCCTGGCTGTTGGTTGGTGAACTCTTCTCGCGCTGAGTCCCTCCCACGCTTCTCTCTGCTGTAAAGAAGAGTTAAAATAGTTCTGCTTTATGGCTTCTTTGCGATGAGAGCGTTGTGTAAAAAGGACAGAAGGTTCAGAGCTGCCACTGTGCTTTGTTCTTAACCCCTGCAGAGCCACCTGCCTGCCCAGACCGCTGCAGGAGCGGGGACCAAGGCAGCTTCATGCATTAACGTCTGAAGTTGTTCTGGAGTCAGATCTTGGAAGGCTTTCCCTGCCCAAAGAGAACCCCACGCGTGCAGCCCTTTGGAAAGCTTGCTTTGATGGTTTCTTCCCCACCTTTTTGGAAATCCCCCTCTCTGCTGCCTGCCTGTTTGAACTCATTGTTTTGTTTTGTTTTTTTTTCCAGCTCTTCAGCCAGTGGTGTTTTTAATTTGGGGTGCAGCCTAGGAACACCCTGTCTGCACTGTGGGCTTCTCCCGTATACAACACAGGCAGACCCTGAAGAAAGCCAGTTGTGCCCCAAATACAGCCTGCTGTTTTTCCAGCTCTGTCAGTTGGCCTGATAAAAGCTATGGCCTCTCACCGCAAACTCAGTCTGCCTTGGTTCTGTGGGCTTTTTTTGGATGTTGGCTCCTCATCAGTAATCAGAAGGCAGGAGCCCTTCCCTCACTACAGCAGCACAAGGCAGAATTGAAGGCAGTCAGATGTTTTGGAAGAGGGGAGCGAAGGCTGAAATGTGTTTTGGAGAGGAGTGGCTGTAGGAAGAACGGCCACTGGGCTTCTGCTGTGCCTTTGTTGGGCACACACAAGGAAAGGTTTGTCACTGTCACTTGTCCCGCTGTTGCAACAGGGCTGCCCGTTCCCATGGGCTTTAATGTCATTTTGGCACCTCCTTCTGGGGCTCTCGACCGCTTGTGAAATTCCAGAGCAATCATCCCTGGAGCCCAGCCACCAGAGAGTGCCCCAGGGCTGGGGGGACAGCGAGAGGCTCTGCCCCACTGCCTGCAGGCTGTGTGCACCAGGAGGGCTGAGCTGCCGCCAGTCACCACGTGATGCTTTGACGCATGTTTTGGTGACTTTCAAGCAACACGTTGTCAATGTGGTGTGAGTGATTAGCTGTGGTGTGCTCACATCTACCTGAAATGTGTTTAGGTTAGCCTTGGTGCTGAGCACCAAGGACGGGCTGTGTTGGTTGTGACCAGGTTTGCCCAGCTCTCTACCGAGCGGGGATGGTATGGGAGCATGTCCAAGGAATGCACTTGGAGATTGCCCACCTCCAGCAATGTCCTCTGGAGCCTCCTGAACAAGTCACCACATCTATGTATTGCGTTTGTATAGCCAGGCTGGATATTAGGAGAAGCATTTCATAGAAAGAGTGGCGAGGTGTTGGAACAGCTGCCCGTGGAGTGGTAGAATCACCATCCCTGGAGGTATTCCAGGATGCTGCAGGAGATGTGGAACAGAAGGGCATGGAGGGGAAGGGTTGATGTTTGGACTTGGGGGTCTTAGAAGCCTTTTCCAACCCTAACGATTCGATGATTCTCTGTACATGCCATGCCATGGGTGCACCCATCATTAAACCAGACCTCACAACCACAGCCTGGGAAAGCTGAGCATGGTGAGAGCAACGTGGTTGGGGTTGAGCCCTCGGGGCGGCCTCACGTTGGGCATCCTTGCAACTTTGACGCAACGACACGTTTTGTTTTTGTGGAAATGAAGCAAAAGAATGAGGGGAAATGCTTACAAACTCATTTTTAATGAAGATCCTGGCTTGAGGACAGATCCTTTGTCCAGATACGAATGTATTTATGCCGATGGCACCTTGCCATTAGTACAGCGACTTACACGTTTTGTAACGTGAGAGCAGTGTATACAAGTGAGGCTGGAGCACAAAAGCCCGAGAGATCAGGGCTTGGCCTTTCCTTCCCTTGTTCTTCATGGGGTTGCACTGGCTGCTACCAGCTGGGGAGAGGGTGTCTGTATTTTCCTTTGAT
The DNA here is from genome assembly GCF_019238085.1 of Lagopus leucura. Lineage (NCBI taxonomy): Eukaryota > Metazoa > Chordata > Aves > Galliformes > Phasianidae > Lagopus > Lagopus leucura. The sequence continues at coordinate 4,858,732 of NW_024962275.1, read as the reverse complement.
TTCTTAGAGGAACATGGTGCTCCGGTGTCCAGTGTTTGCTCCACACCCAGAGATTGGTGTTAGGAGTGTGATGGAGCCCTGGAGAAGCCCATGGGCCTGGCGGTAGCAGGGATGTTGTAAAGAGGATGAAAATCCCAGCTTTCATCTTTTGTCACCAATAGTATCTGAAGGAATCTGTACTATTTTTACTGTTTGTTTTTGTTGCTCCCCTCCCCTTTTAACTATGCACCTTCGCGTTTTCTGTGGGCCCTGTCCACATGGATATCTCCACTTGGACTTTGAAACAGATTACTCAGCTTCGTGGTTGTTTAGAATAGTTTTAAGTTATTTTTACTATCCGGCCCCATTTTCTATCATCAGGCTGCAGTTACTGGAGTGCCGGCTCTGCAGGGGAACACTCACTTCTTTTAAACAAACGGTTTCCTTCGGAATTAAGAAATAGTTTACGGAAACATTTCTGTGGGCCTTTGGTTATGAATTCATGACGAAGGGGTCTAATTCGATCTTACAAAAATACAAAATCTCAATTTTAGAAAACCTAAATTCGGCAGCAGCTTCTGCACCGAGTTCCTTTAACGCCGGCTTCGGTGGCTGGGTGCGTTGGAGCCTTTCTTTTCAAACGGCAAATCTGCTTTTCCCCTCGCGCTGTTATGCGGTTAATCCTGTTGGGCCTGATCTGATCCCAGTGGTGCTGGAGAGAACTGAGCGGGGCTGAAGGGCAGCGCCGGCCCTGTGCTGCGCTGGGAGGGCAGCCCTGAGAGCTGCTGCTCCTTCTGTCTGCTCAGCCATAGGTTTCAGGGATCTCAACCTGTGCTGGGAAGGGTTCGGTCCATTTATTTCCTCTTAATCGGAACAAAAACAAAAGGAAAAAGAAAAGAAAAAGTCTTTGCTGTCATGTTGGATCTATAAGTGTGATTTTTCTGCACTAAATAAGCTGCTGTGAGAAACCGGGCTGAGAAAGGGGGCCTGGAGATGGGATGGCCGGGATTTCCCTGGGCACACAGGGATGGGGGGTGGCTCTTGCCTGGTGCAATCAGCCATGCACAGCAACCTGCCTTGAATCACAGGGGTGACCCACCTGAGGGCAAACCCCATTGGGGGGATTTCTCCTCCACCAACATTGATGAGAAGCCCTCCTTGATGTCATGATTTTAGGTGCTGTGAACACGGGAACGCACAGTGCCCCATCTCAGGGTGCAGAGTGAGCCTCGCCAGCCTGCAGCCATCCCTTCTCGCAGGGCATGGGTTTCACAGTCCTCGACTCTGGGCAGAGGTACTCCAGGCTGTGCAGCGCCTGGGCTGTGCTGGGAGCACTCATGGCTTCTGGCCAGGGCTGAGGATTGTCCCCTGCCTCCCCCTCAAGGCCATGGGAAGGGGAAGAGGAGAGCTGTGTTCCCAGGGATTTTTTAGACTAGCATGAGGAAGGGAGGGATGTGGCATCAGGATGCTCAGCCTTTGAGTGGATTCCTCTCTCCCGCTGACTTCCAGCTCTCAAGGAGCCTCTTGGCCTTAGCGGGGAAGGGGTTAAAGCTTCCTTGCAGCCTGCTCTGGGAGCATCCGTGTTCCCCTTCCGGGGCTGCTGAGGTTTGCTGGTATGTGTGCAATGCGGCGCCGGCCGGCTGTGAGCACCCAGCCCTTGCTGAGACCTTCCCAGCACGGCCTCCCCTCCCCAGCTCTCCAGAGCTGAGGGATGGGGCTGAGGAGCAAAGCCGGGGGCTGTGGGAGATGTGGAAAAGGGTCAAGTGGCAAAGCAGCCTTTGCTTGGGTTTCACCGCTTTGCTCACCCAAAGTGTTCTTGCACAGGGAAGCATCGCTGGGCACGTCCTTGTGCTGGCTTGAGGTTTTGTAGCTTGCCTGTTCTTAACCTCTTTTCTTTGTAGGATAAGGATCAGGGGGTGGAAAAGGGCTTTGCTCTGTGGAGTTGGAGTCAAGCAGTGATGTTTCATGCAGGCTGTTACTTCCTGGGGCGGGGGGTTTAGTGCAGACGTAGGCAGGAGCTGGAAAACTGCAGCAACAGCAGCAGTGCTCAGGCTGAACCATAGTGAAACGCCTTGGAGGGAGATGCAGATTGCCTGGAGTTCTCTCCGTAACAAAAAATTTATGTCCCTTATATAACTGGGGAACAGCAAACAAAGAAACTCATTTCCAAGTGGGAACGTGGTGTCACTGGGAGAAGTCCCACAGCATGGGTGAGACCTCTGATTTATTCCCAGGGCGATTAACTCTTCGTCAGAAGGGCAATGCTTTTAGCGCTGCATTTTCAGATAAACAAGTGGCGGATATTCCTTAAGAACTGCACGTGTGGGTTGCCTAATTTAGGCAAGTGGCAGGGCTAATTTTTCATTCCCAAGCATTTTGAGGTTCAGCGCGGCTGCTCCCCCATGCCCTCCCACCAGCCACGCCAGTTCCTTGGCTGCTCTTTGATCTCCACACTACACCACCATTGACGTTGGCAGGGGCCGTCTCGCAGCCCAAGGATGTTGCACGGTGCTAATTCCGTAGGCTGCGATAACAGAGCCTCTCCAAAAATGCCATTCGGGGCCATGTGCAGGGTGCGTTTGACATCGCTGAGTGCTGCCCAGCACGTGGGCCCTGCAGCCGCCGGTGTGGGCACATGAGCTGCATGGTGGGGAGGCTGAGGGATGGGTTCTTCAGCAAAACAACTTCCATTTTTTTTTCTACAGTCTTTTCATCCTCTCCAAAGGGACAAATAAAGCCCTTGGGTCCTCGACTGCTCCGGGCTGTTGGGCTGATGCCAAAAATAAGATAGGTCAAAAAGGGAATAACATGGGGGGATGGTTTTGGATTGTGGCTCCATCGTAACTTTCTTATTACCTCAAGATAAGTTAAAAAAGGAACTTCATTTAACCAAGAGAGGCATCTCGGGTCTCAGTGGCAATGGACTTAGTTGTTTGGTTTTTTTTTCTCTGCACGGGCAATTATCACATTAATCTACATTGATACGAGCCTCCTATCAACACAATCACTAATAATTTGTACTTGCCAAATGACAGCTATTCAATAAGGTCTTTCTGTTGTTTTCTTCAACTCCACTTTCCTCTGCCTTCGTGTCCATGGCAAGGAACAGATCCAGCTTCTGGGGGGAAACCCCCAGGTTCCCTATTTGAGATTCTCACTGCTGTCCATTCCTGGGGGCACCGTTATGGCAAAAATTGAATCAGCATGTAATTAGCATCCCAAAAGATTTACGTATTGCCTCTTGCTATTGGGATCGGGGCGGCTCTTGTACGGGGTGCTGGATAAACACCAGCACATGGCTGAACCAACTCTCCCAAATCAGTTGTGCCAGTAAATCCCCAGCAGCTGACGTGGAGGGACTGTGCAGTGTACGAGCAAGCAGCTCAGCTGGTGCCATGGCCACTGCAGACTGACTTTGTTGGTTTTTTTTTTCCTTTTCTTTTTCATTATTTTCTTTTCTTTTCTGTCCTTTCTTTCTTTCTTTCTTTCTTTTTTTTTAAGAGAACAAGGCCTCCATGCTTCAGCCTGTGCATGTGCCTGTACGTGCCTCTTTCTTGCTTGCTTGCTCTATCCATTTGTTCCCGCCTCCCCCTCTTTTCTACCCAGCGACGAGCTTCAATTATGCTTGGCTGAAGGGTAGAGCTCTTGTACGGCTCCCGCAAGTCTTGTGAAAATGGGTGGGTGGCTACAGAAGGAAAGAAAGACTCGAGCGCTCAATAACTGCGTGTGAACCCAACCTTAACAAGACACCAGAGAATCCACACTGGATGAGCTGCTGGGAAGCATGTTTTGTCTGGTTTTCCATGCAGGGTTTGTTTGGTGGTTCTGGAGGTTGGTAGAGAAGCAGAGGACGATGAGATGCTGCTTTGTTTCCCATGACTGGGGAGGGTCACCAAAAAGCCTGTCAGCATGTTCCCATTTGAGGTGCTCTGGGCTATAGGTGCAGGGATGAAGCAGTCCCTATAAGCAGGTGGTGTGGTTAGATTTGCCTTAACAGGAGGTAGCCGGGCTCCAGACAGCGCTTCCTATCAGAGCAGAGGGACTGAACACTGCTGGGGTGAGGTTTGGGCAGCAGGAGCTGGTTTGAGTGGGAGGTATGTCCAGTTGTCTGCCCACAGCCTCAAGGACAGACGGCCGAGTGTGGTGAGCTCCTGTCTTTGCAGAGGGGAACCTGCAGGATGGAGATGGGAGGATGCAGAACAGCTGCTGGTTGATGTGTCCCAATGCCCTCCCAGCAGGACTGCGTGCTTTGCTGCCTTGCAGCCTGCCCAGGTGCTCACCCCAGGCCCCGTCCTTACCATTCTGCTGCTCCTGACCCTAACCTCTGCCCTCCATGTGCTCTCAGCATCGTGGTTTGAAGCGAAACCTGACACAAGTAAATATGTTGACAGGCTGTTTTCAGCTGGCAGGGAATGTAAATTATCTCATTTGAACAAGGCTAATGCAGAATCAAGCCATTGGTCCCAAATATCACTTATAAGTGCAGATGAGAAATATTCAAGGCATCTTCGCTCCTAGAGTATTGCTTTATCTTTGTGGTTCCTTGAGTGGCAATATAAAAGTTACTGATTTTGCACTTTTTATGCATCTGAGCCCGCAGACTTTGAAATCAGTAGGTTTGCTTGCATGATTTGCCTTGTTAGATTGGTACCTTGAAGGCACTTAGGGATGTCCTACGCTGTAACATCACTGCCCTTAACTGATTGTCTTGGATGTAACATCCCATCCTGGGAACGTCCTTAGCCAGGACATTAAGATGGTTGGAGCTGGGTTTGGATTGGGCCCTCCTGGGGCATGGTAGATCCCAGGCATGGTAGATAGTTGTGTAAAGTTGGGTAGGCCAGCCTGCGCAGGGTGATGCAAAGCTCCACAAGGCCAACAAAGACTCCCAAAGGCTTTGGATCAAAGCCACTCTCCCCACGCTCAGTGCCTTTCTTTTGGAGTAAATGGGATCATAGCTAGGGCTAAAGCTGGACATGCCTCTTCATACTCACTTTTCAGTAGGTGAAGGCACTGGGATGCAGAGTTTGGGCTTCTTCAGCACATCCAGATGTCACTTAGTTCTTTCCTTGAGCCTGGCTTGGGCCATCTCAGCAAAGTCTCTGTGTTGCCCTCACAGGTGGGCACGTGGAGCTTGGAACTCTTGCTCCAGTTCCCACTGAAGATGGGGTCCTGGCAGATCTCTCACCCGTGACAGCAATCAGCTCACGCCAGGGTCTCACCCTCCTACACATACCTTTGCACAGCAGGTCGTGGTCGGTGAAGGCAGAAGGTCAGATTGTCTTCAAACCTTGACCGTGTTTGTAAGCAGACGTCTTTCTGGCTTCACTTTTCGCTCCATAACAGGTTTTTCCCTTTAAGAATGCAGAAGATTGATTCCCTTGCAGGGCACATCACCGAGGCGAGCCATGTCCAAATGGTTTGCACGTCTGCATTTTTTACTGCTCTCGTTTAATATGTATGCAAATGCAGTCTCTCCTGTCCTCACTCTCTGTGTGGGTTTGCACAGTCAGGAGCACATTCCCATTACTGCTGCCCATCTCCTGCTCCGCTCTGCATTTGAGGAGACTGCCTTTGAAACGCTGATAGATGGAGGTGCAAGGGAAAAGAGAGAAATGACGGATTCTCGTAATTTCTTTGCTGGGGGGGTTAGCCAGGAGGAGTTGGGAAACCAGAGGAGGGAGGTTTAAACGTATGCAAAATTGTTTATTGGGAGAAAGGGTGGGCCTCCACCTCTGAGAGCCAGAGCGCAGATTTTGTATGCTGTTCCATTTTCAGTGCGTTAGCTCAGAGGATTTTAGCTGGAGGTGAGGGAAAAATCCGAGCACTGGCAATAATCTTGTGATAGTGGAAATATTCAGCTTTTCTCCTGATAAATAGACACGTGTTGGAACTGCAATAGGGGTTTCAGCCCTGAGAAAAGATGTTGTCTTCTTTTCAGTAAATAAAGGGCAAGATGTCCAGAGCTGCTCCCTGCAAAGAGGCGGTGTATGGCTGCTACTACTTGCTTTTCCTTCCTTTTTTAATGGCTATGATTTTCCCGAGTACTTTAAAGCCAGCACCTGTGAAATGTGGACATTCATGTATCCAGAGCTGTGTTTGCATAAGTAAAATGGAAAACTGTGTGCACCAGCTAACAGCAAAATGTGGGAACCACCTTTGGAAATGTGGCTGAAAGCAAGGGAGATTTTCCTGTGCCCAGGTGACGGTATTTTTTTAAGTTCTGTTGTCTGAAGTTGCAAATCTCCAGGTTCTGCATCTGCTTGAAGTCACAGTGAGGGCTGAGAAGATCCTTGTTCTTGGTGAGAGAAGCAGGGGATGACATATCCCTTCATCGCCTCGATCATTCTGGAAAAGAAACAGAGCTTCATGCTGCCTCCCACCCTTTCAATGAAATTTAGGTCCTTTAAAATGTCAAAGGAGGCAGATTTCCATGTTTATTTTAGTTTTGAACCCCAGTACACAGTGCCAAAGCCTTGTTACAGAGCTGCTCAGGCTGGGCTGCATGGGAAGGAGCGCTTTGGGGGGCTGCATGCAACCCCTTCTTGCCTATTCCCCAAAGTCTGTGGCTCTGCCTAGAGCACCTATTACAGACTCTTCCCAAAAACCTCCAATACACTTCTTACTTTCCTTTCCAGAAGCCCAAATGAACTTTTCACGCTGGGAAAGCCCCTCTGCTGACTCGTCAGAGATGTTTACTTTTGCATCTCCAAGTTATGCAATACTGTTTTGTGTCTCTGGATGTTGTGAAAGCCCTTTCCACGCGACGGCACAGATGTGCCACTGCATCCATGGGAGAAGAGCAGGAGCCAAAGCTGAGAAATAGCCTGGCCATGCACAGACCTCTCTCTGGGGCTCTGCTTTCGGTGTAGTGTCGAAGGGATCTGGGGGTGCCCTTCAAGCTGGGTGTTTGGATGTGTTCAGCTCCTCGGTGACGTGCAGGGGACAATTCTGTTTACTCAACAAGACATGGAATGTCTTGGCACCTAAGCTCTTGCGGGCAGTCTGGTGCTGCCTTTACTTCCCCTTGCTCCAGGCAGAAATGTGCCTTTGGCAGCCTCGAGGCATGCTGTATCTGCCAGCCAGGTCCACAGCCCACATTTCGGACTGTCTCTGGTACAGCGGATGGTTCTTCTGCTTCCCTTCTTTCCACCCCATTCAGAACGCTCTGTCCCCATAGACACCATGCTGTCAGATGGGGCAAGGTGCTTGCAAGCAGCTCCCTGAACTGCTGTAGCTCTGCTGCTGTTGGCTGACACGTGTCCCTTAGTTCCCCTTGTAATGTTTGCTGTGAAGTAAATATCTCATGCCGCTGTGCCCTCACTCTGGTGAATTTGTGTTGCTTGTGATCACAGGCTTCAAACTTCCCCTATTACAGTCGCTTTTTTAAGAGTCTCTTTTTACTGGTGAGTAGATTCATGGAGCCTTTCTACTTCCTTCATCTGTAAATTGTCCTCTACATAACTAAGAAACCATTCTGGCTGGGTTTTGATGTGTTTGTCGCCCAACAGATGTCTGGGTGGTTAAAGTGTCCCCTGAGTACAAGTATCCTGTGTTTGCAAGCTCTTTGATAGTTGGTTCAGGAATCTTTTTGTTCTTTCCTTCTCTCCTGAAGTCCTGGGGGTCCATAGCAGATGCCTGCTGCAGCCTCTCCTTTGTTTTCTGCTCCTGATATCTGTGCCCGCAGTGTTACTCCTCTACCCTCTCCCTTATCAAATTAGATTATCTTATTTTTGTAAGTACTTTTGACACATTCAGCCCTGTAAAGGCACGATGAGCAGATTGCATCTCAGTGCTGGGTTCTTGATGCTCGTGTCTCCGTCGTTCTCCACTGCGCTGTTCCGGCTTGGCTGGACAGCACACAGGACGCAGCACACTACTTGCCATAAACAACAGTGATAGCACAAGTGAGTCCAGCTCCTTCCCCTGTTAGATAAGTCACAGCACCACTACATGGCACCACCATATCGCCTTGCATGGAAACCCAGGGTCCGTTTTGTCTCAGTGCTCTCAGCCATGTCACTACGACCCTCGCTTCACCGCTTTGCCTCTCTGTTGATCTGTCTCCAGCAGCTCTCCCTGTGTCCTGAACTTGGCTGCAGGCACTTAAGCTTCTTCTCAGTGTTATGCACTGCCCCTTGCCCGTTCCTTGGCTCTCTGCCTTTTCAGTGGTTTTCCTGGTTCCCACGTGTGATCCAGAAACCCTCTTTGTTATTCCGTCCTTCCTCCCCGTCACAAACCTGTGTTTCTGTTCCATCTTTCATGAAAAGGTCTAAGACTGAAGGTGAAATGTGATAACAGCCTTCAAAAATATGTCAGTGGCTGCTGCAAACAGGAGAGGAATAAACGATTCTCCATGTCCTACTGTGGGGAGGACAAGAAGTTACGGGCTTAAACATGGAGATTTGGGGGTGAGGCTCTGGGGGGCTGCTTATGTACTGCTGGAGGGGCAACTTGGCTAGGGGGAGCCGAGGGGAGCAGGGTGATCGAGGTAATCAGTTTTCATCCTCTCCAGCCCCTTTAGTTCCCCTTCATGTGCTGGAAGGCTCCAGCTAGGCAAAGAGCTTTTTGTGTTTTGCTCAGCCAGGCTCTTCGCTTTCTCCTTGTTTTTTTGTCTCTGTTGCAGCAGTCCTGGCAAACACAATTGCAGCAAGCCTGGAAATAGCCACAGCAAACCGCTCCTCCAAAAAACCTTTCCTTTGTGCACAGTAGCTCCTTTCAAACCCCATACACTATTGGAGATGACAACAGCTGCAATCAGAGTACAGGGACATGCAATAGAGCCCAAATGTTTTGCTGTGCCCAGAAGGGTTAAGGCTGAGTCTGGGGCAGCCAAGAAGAAGCTGCTGGAGGTCCTTGGTGGGAGCAGGCAATGAGCTTTGCAGAGGGCTGCGTGTGTATTAGCACGTAGGTAGGAAAGCAGTGGTGAAGATGGTTTCTGGAAGATGCATCTCAGCTGGTGCTGTAGGGCTCCAGCATGTCTCCTGCTTTGGTGAGTGTGTAAAGGCTCCAGGGCAGGAGGGCTGTGAGCTGGGAACATGGGTGGCCATGGAGGAAGGGATAAGGGTGAGCAAATGCTGGTGCAGGTGGCTCCTTGCAGAGCTGCCTGTTCCCACCACTGCAGAAGGACGTTGCAGGGCATCCTCCAGCCTTGTGGAAATTTGCTGGCTTTGCTGAAACAAAAATCAGAGGGCCTGGGAGCTGCAGAGGGCTCCTTCCAGAGTGAGTGCACAGCTCTCAGTGCTTCCTGCAGCACTGATCTGGAATCCCTGGGGCCCCTTCAGCCCGACACCCACCTCCCCTGACCCTTCCCCATCTGCTACTGCTGAGCTTGTGTCGGGTCTGGCTTCATCTGCAGCGTGTCCTCCTCTCCACGCCCTCAGCCTCTCTCCCCATGGCGGGGGGCACTGGGGAGCCCCATTTCTGGGCCCTGCTCAGATGCAACCCCTTCTCTCACCCTGCAGTGTCAGCCCCCTTCACAGCTCCCCAGCAAGAGAGGCAGGCAGGGAGAAACCAGCGGATGAATAATTTATTATAACGATGCAAAATAGGGTTTTAAAACTCTCCCCGTATAAATATTTATTTTTGACTCGTTAGCACCGCAGCTGCCTTCCTCCCCCCCCCCATCCAAGCCTTCTCTTTCTCGTTTTCGAAGCCCCCGACAGCCATGCAACAACCACGGCTGCGCTTGTTCTCCTTTGCTCCGGCTGCCTGTCTCTCCCGCGCTCGCTTTTCACATGATCTGAGCCCCGGTGCCAAGCGCTTCCCGGGAAGGAGAAAAAACTCTTTCTTGCGCACACACACAAAACAACAACTGGGGAAGGAGAAGGGAGGGCTGGGGTGGGGGAGAAAGAAATACAGAAACACACAGGCACACGCACAAAACCCTTTGAAGCCTGTGAAGGGTAAGGGTTGTTTCTGTGGTAACGGCGCAGGGATTGGCGGCGGGCGGCGAGGCCCTCGATCCCGCGGCGGTGCTGAGTGATTAATGAGCCGTCGCTGGGCTGCGCGGCCGTGCACGGGCCGGGCCCCCGCTGCCTTCCTGTGCTCACCGCCGGCTCCCCCTGCTCTGCCCGGCCTGGGTGCACGGTGCCCTGTGCGACATCAGCCCTTCAAGGGACCGAGCGATGGCCGCAGGCTTGACGGTGCTGCAGCGCGGCTGGGGCTGCAGGCCTCGTTCCATCCCATAGGCCTCGTCCCGCCCTGCAGGCCTCGTCTCAACATTGGTTCCACGGAGGTTTGGCAGCGCTGGGGGGTGGCAGCAGTCCTGTGGATGAGCAGATGAGGGCTCTGCCGCTCCCTCCTGTGTCCTGCCACAGGGCTGCCATGTTTAGGGCCGTGACCGATGGGCTTGGTGACAGCAGGGTGCTGCTACAAGTGCTCAGCGTGAGCTGCAGCTCCTGGGGAACCAACTGCTGCGACGCCCCGTTTTGTTCCCTTCCTTTTTAAAAAAATTCACATCTCTTGGGCAAACAATAATTATGAGTGAGCTTCAAATCTCTTTCCCCCGAAATAGCCAAACCGGAGCGCAGCCTTCCAGAGCTGCTGCCTGAAACAGATGTGCTGCCAGTGAGGCAGCTATTTATAATGTGCAGTGTTCCCTTTTAAGCTGTAGTGACTCCAGCCCTCGGCTCTCGCGTTCATCAGCTCCTTTTGAAGCCTGCAGCTCTAATCCAGTGACTGTTCCTGGTGCTGCTAAAATCTCATAAGCCCACCGGGATGCCTGCAAAGCCAGAGCCCTGCCTGCCTTCTGCCTTCGGAGGTGGTTTGTCATCTCTGGGGGCTGCTGGGCATGGAGGCAGAAATGGGTTTGGATGGCACTTCCCCAGCGTCCCAATCCCAAGTCCAAATGGGAGAGGTTTTCTATAGAGAAAAGGCTGTTGAGGGTTCGAGCTTGGTGTGTTTAAACCTTAGGAGCTGTTTGCAGGATCAGTGAAATTAGAGGCAGAGTGAAGGTGCAGATAGTGTTGGATGAGTCCCTTTTTCAGGAGGAAAACTGGGGAGATTTGTGTTGAAAAGGAGGTTCAAAGGGGTTGGCCAGCCTGGGGCTCCTGTAGTGGAGCTGGAGCAGCACTGTATGAGTTAGTGGTGCAGGGGCAATGGGACTCTTTAGGGCTGCGTGTTGTTCACAGATCCTGTGCAGCCCCATTGTGCTGGAGCGCCCGTGGCCAAGCACTGCTGCTGCTTTATGTCTGCTGTGTGCTGATGAATAAGTTTGTTGGTATTTCAGGGCAGGGAGCAGGTGGTTGGGCAACACAGCATGCGTGGGGAAGCTGTTCCTTGCCAGGGCTGTTGCAGCGAGCAGGTCCTGGAGCACTGTGACCGACAGAACCGGCCAGGCTGGTGCAGCCGCTCTGCGTGGGGCCGGGCCAGAGCAAGCACAGCTCTGGGGCTTGGCCACAGGTTTGCTTTATGCTGCTCCATCCAAACCCTGTGCATTGGGCATGTTATGAGCATGGCTCTCCTTTCCCAATTGATGTCCAGAGCATTGTCCCCAGCCTGGCATGACACAGCCTGGTTCTCCATATGGAAATTGTGCAAGACACCCCAAAAAGCAGCCCACCAGTGGGCTGCTGTTTTTGCTCTAGTGCCATACACTTGCCTGCTGCTTTGTAGACACCATGGGACAGGGGTTGTGTGTCAGTGGGCAGAAAGGACTTTGATCTCCACACTCTGCCCTTTGACTTCCAAATCCCACCCCTAGTATGACCATTACTTTGTCCAATTCAACATCTCATGTTGAGAGTGAGCACTGGCTTATCCTCCTGCCCGGTTAATTCATGCACTGGGCACTCTGGAGGAGAAGAGGATGGTGATTTTAAACTGGAGTGATGAGCCATCTCCAGTTAAGGATGGGATCTGGGGAAGGAGCCGAGGGTGGGCTGCCCTGGCAGGACTATGTCATCTCAGCTCTAGCAGTGTGACAGTTGGTTTGGCTTGTTCTGGTGGGGACACGGAGATGTGTTCCCATGAGGCTGGCAGCCTTGGCCAAGATCAGAACCTTCCTAGTTTCCAGTGGTTACAGACAAACCTTTGCTCCTGAAAGAGGTACTAATGCAGCCCATAGCAGAGAAGCCTCTTAAAACCCAGTCTTGTTTCAGTGATGTTAATTATTAATAGGATGTGGGGAAGAAAACACTGGGAAACCCCAACAGATAGAGCCAAGCTGCTGTTTCATCTGTGTCCAGCAGTGCAGACCTATCTTCCCCTGACCCAAGGGGAGATTCACAGATCTCTTTTGTAGTGATTGCTGTCGGCAAGCACAGATCTTAATGGAGAGGCTCAGCTGTCCCCCTGAAAGCCACAGCCATCAGAAACCAAGGAGCTTAGTGACTCATATGGGGTTGAGCTTGGTCTCTAGCAAAGATTCAGCCCCCTGGAGGGATGTGGTCCCTCTTGGCAGCATCTGGGTTCAGCAGGTTTGGCAAGGTGCTGGGGTGGCAAAGCCCCACAGGACAGAGGTGCTGGTGGTCCCTGCAGATCTGTGGGGACAGGATGGGATCTGAGGTGGGATTTGAGTGAACATACATAGGGAGCTAGAGCTGGGGGATCTTCCCAGAGCAGTATTCATGGAAATCAAGCTAACAGGGAAATCCTCGTGGACCTTGGAGGCTTCTTACCCCAGATCTGACCGTGGGTATCAGGGATGTCTCTGACAGGACCCCCGGCCTCCCCTGACTGGGTCCCCTCTCCCTTTGCCCCTTCCTTCTCTCTCATTCCCTTTCTCTCCCTCTCTTCCCTGCTTTCCACCCCCTCCAGACTCCTTGGTGGGGCATTGATTTTTCCATCCGTCAGCGAAACGCCTGAGGAAAATGAAAGAGCATCTTCGTGATCGATCAGGAGAACTCTTCAGCCTGGGGGTCAGAAGGGCTGGAATCAGCTGCTCCCCTGGCATATAATTACCCCCTCTCTCCCAAGCCTGGGCATTTCACACGCCCGTGGGAGCAGCTGTCTTGCTGTAAGGCTGGGAAGTTGCTTGCTGAAAACCTCCCCGTGGTGCCTTGACGCTGCACCCACAGGTGAGAGGAGCTGCCTGTGAGTGTGCTGGGTTCTGCTATCGCTGGAGCTGAGCACTGTGTGCTCGTGCTGGCTTTGTTCAGAGCGGTGTGAGTGGGTGTGAGCGCGCAGCACCCTCTCCAGCATCGATCACTCTGTGCGTAGCAAATTCTGCACTGCGTTTTGTGAGGATGGGCGGCTTTGAGGCTGAGAGCTTCAATAATCTGAAAGGAAACAAAATCCAATAGGAGTTGGGCACCCAACTCCCTTCTCTCTTTTGAAGATCTCATTTGGAGGAAGCGCCATCCAGGCCATGCTGCACAAACAGACCGCCTTGTTAACGGCCCAGAGGTGCCTGTTTACATGCTGGGGTTTGCTGTTGGTGTGGCACTGGTCCCTAGGATGTGCTTGTGTGTGGGTTGCTACGTTTGGTCTAGTGACACAGCAGTGAATATTTGTCCTTTGGACCCGACTGAAAGAAGGAGCCTTGGAGACTGAGCAGTACTTGTGCTCCAGTGATCTTTCTGCTGCTGCCCCAAATTCTTCATATATTGTTCCCACAGATGTTGTTCACTCTATTCCTGAGCTAGGTACAGGGGTTACAGACATGGAGGTGCACATCACGTGGTTGGTTGAAGCTTGCTGGATGACATGGAGGTCCCCAAGTTTTCCATGGTGAGCTGTCCATCCCAGGAGCTGGAAGAGAGCAATGCAAGCCGAGGCTCTGCTCCCTCATCCCTCTGGTCTTGCCACGTCTTCTTCCCTGGTGAGCCTGGTTGTGGGCTATACCTTCACCCAAGAGCCTCCACCAGCATTTGCAGCCTTTCACTCCTTGGTCTGCAGGTGATCCAGGGACTTGTTGCCCCACACTGTGCAGCCCCAAGAATGCCACTGTTATGAGGAAACTCTCAGCCTTCCCATTCTCCTGTTCTTCCATGCTGGCTGGCAATGGGTATCTAAGGACAGAGAACAGGGCAGAAAAACAGTATTCGGGTGAGGAAGCAAAGCACTGTGTTCCTGATGCCACCACAGCTGGTTCAGACCAACCAAGGCAGAGTGCTGTGGGACAAGGACAATGCAAAACTCTGGCTTTCTCCCCCAAAACCAGCAGGCATAAGTTTGCTCCGGCATGGTTGTGGTACAGACGTGTTGATAGCAGCCAGCCGAATGCTGACGCTGCTGTGGAGAGCTGGCTGTTGAGCTGTAGGTGAGGCTGCAGTGAGTTTATCTGCTTTGCAGATAATGTCTTCTGCTGAAAGCAGCTGAAACAGCTGCATCCTGATTTTGTTGGAAAGTTTATTTTACAGCATGTAATGTTAGCTCACCCTGTGTCCCTGGTAGAGCTTTGACATAAAGCTCCATCCTTCCTCTGGGGTCATTTGGCAACAGCCTGGCAATCAGGAGAACTTTGTTTAACCTGTGACTGCTGCATCCCTATATAAATGTGGATCTAACCCAGTTTCCTTGAATTTGTGTCTCTCTGTTGACAGCAAGGGAGAGAGGCGGGTTGATGCAGGTGGGTAATCTGGGATAATAATCCTTGCAAACAGGCTGAGCTGTCACCAGGCAATGTTGCTGCTGGGTTCAGTGCAGGTAATGGGAAAGGAGGGGGGAGAATCTTGGGGTCTCTCCACTGACCTGACACCTTCTTGTTGACCATCCTTGCCCATGTCCCTTGCTCTTCCCTCTGCCTTCTCTCTCCCAGGGCTGTAGAATGGTGATAAAACACTACCTGACTTGCTGGGGAGCTCGGAGCCCAATTAAGAAGTAAACATTAATTAAAGTGAGCTCCTGTTCATATCCTGTACACCTCAGTGGGGCACTGGAAGCCCTGGGATGTGGGAGTGCAAGGTTGCAACAAAGACAAAACAATACATACTGAGACTGCTCACCAGAAAGTGGATCTACGTGTTAATCTGGGAAAAGGATCATGAAAATAACTGCAAATCCTTCATGACTTTGTTGTAATTTCTTGCAAATAGGATGTAGGCAGGAAAAATGCCTGCGCTGCTCTAAAGCCTCCCTGGTTCCGGGTGGCCCCACAGTCAGGGCCAGGCTATGTTAACCGTGGGGCTGGTGCAAGAACAGATGGAAATCTGGGGGGAAGAGGTAAATGGCTGCACCACACGAGGTGATTGCTTCCCTGGCGCCTGAGTTGGCCCCTGGCTTGGCTGCACCCAGGAGACACGCGGGCGGCACAGCACTGGCAGTGCCCTGGCCGTCAGCACAGCCCGGTGCACCAGCATTTACAGACACAGAGACCTGGCCCCTCCCGGCTGCCCAGCTGCCTTTCTGCTAATGCTCATCTAATTAACCAGCAGCCTGGAGTGGCTGAAACCAGGGCAGCGGGAGAGCAAAGGGATTTATCCAATAGGTTCCTGTCTCCAGCTCGAGAACCAGAAGAAAAACCCTTTTCATATGTTCTGATCAATAAGCAGGTGGTGTTCCTCCTCCCCTCCCTTTCACCTTCTCCAACTTATCTTTCTCCTCCTGGGCCAGGGATGCTCATCAGAGCCTGCCTCTGTGCAGGGCTGGGATCTGTACCCAGGGCATTCTGCAGCTCGTGCTTTGTCCCAGGGCTGCCGTGCGTGCCATAGCACACGCACTGCGCATCTGAGCGACACCGGCACGCTGGGCACAGCACAGCCAGCTCCCAGGGGGTATCTGAGAGAGCAAGCCTTGGCAATAACTGGGGCGGAACCCCCCCCCGGGGGGGGTTTTTAACAATCAGAGATATCTATAAAGAGATTTTTGCCCCCCCCCCCCCCCACTGTCAGCAAAGCTACAGGACTGTGAGCAAGGCAGAATCTGACCAGCAACTTTTGTACTGCATGCGTATTGGCAAGGGTTAACAAGAAGCAGCATTTTGTTTTGCTGTGCATGTTCGGTCTCTGAAAGGAGTTGCTTCAGCTGATATGCATGCATTCTTCTTCCTAAGGTGTCTTCCGAAAATTAGCTCCAGCATGTCATCAGCGGTGGAGAAATGATTATGGAAAAGCAGCTGTCCATCCCCTCCTGCCAACTCCCAGTGAGACAGCAGGAGGGGGAATGGCTCCTCTGGGTGCTGGCTGCTGGCAGCAGCTCCCTCGGTGCCTGCTGCCAGGCGCTGGTATACGGAGGCAGCTTGGAACTCTGGCCTTTTCCATCTCATCTCAATGGTCTGGTTGAGAAGTGGCCACTCAGTGCCCAGGCCTGTTCATCTTCAGGCCGCCTCCATCAACTGGAAGGGGCTTTAATAACAACAGCAGTGCAGCAGGAGCTGTGGAAGAGGCTGGCAGGAGATGCGATGCTGTCTCAGCGCTGTCAGAGTGCGGAGCAGGGATGTTTTGGGGGGGGCAGAGCGGCCCTGCATGTGTCCCTGTGGCTTCTCACAGATGAATCTCATCCGCCCAGGGGGCAGCTGTCACGGGAAGGATCTGCAGAGGGAGCTGAGGGTCTCCTGCTGCTCCTGGCCCGATGCTGTCATTGAGTGTTTTTTTTAACAATAAGAAAGTTGTGCAAATCTTCACCCAACCATCTGCCTGCTCATGCAGCCTGGAAGAGCTCTGCTTTAACTTCTGTATTGTTTCTCCCCACAGGAGAGGAATTACTGTCCTATTTCTTCGTGCCAGAATGAGGAACTGGAAACAGGCTGAAGGGGAAAGGAGCTGGATGGATGTCCCAGAGACCTTAAAGGCTCAGAGGAAGACTGGCCAGGCTTAGGTTACTGTCCCTCTGCCCCTTCCCTGGTACCTCTGACACCAATTAGGAACTGGGCTTATTAGCTGTTCTCCTGCACCAGTCTCCAAACACCACCGAGCAGCACCTGAGCCTGGTGCAGGATGCAGTGTCTCAGGATGCTGCAACCAAGAGAGAGGTGAGCCCGCACCTGGCAATGGGGAGCCCAGCCGCAGCCAGATGTGAGCTCCTTCCCCATCCTCCCCCCTTCCTCTTGCCCTAGCCTCAGGCCAAACAGGGAAAATCCTTCAGCAGAACCCCAGCTGGGGCTGCTCGCTGCCTTTCCATAGCAACAGTCCATCAGGGGGTCGGAGTCAGCAGTGAAAAATGCTTTCTCGCCTTGCCTGCCGGTCGCTATTTTGATTGCATTCCTGGGGAGCTGGGCTGCAGATGTGGTCTCCTTATCTTGGGAAGGTCTGAGTCAGTTTTTCCCTGCGTGATGGAGCAGGCAGCTGAGGTCTGGAAGAGGAATAAATAGCTTCAAAGGCATGCTGGGGGTGTTGTTTGGTGGGGAAAAAGTGGTGGTACCACTCTCCATCCTATACTCATGGTGCCCACATGGCACAGCATGCCTGGAGGAGATGAAGGAGATGTCCCTGCAAAGCAATGTTCAGACAGCCCTGGTGTCTTGGCCTAAGAAAAAGGAGACCAGGAATGCTGCTCCTTGGATGACCTGAGGAACATTCCCACAAGAGAGGCACCTCACATTCACCCACCAATGCATGTCCAGGCTGTGTGATGCTCCTCAACCCACCAGCAGATGTGGCAGCTCAAAAGCTGGTTGCCTCCTGCTCAGCCTGCCTGTAAGTGACAGCAGGATCTGGCCCTGTCCTCTGGTTGCTTTTCTGCTCAAAATCTTGCCTCCCAATGCTGCACTGTGGAGAGGTGATGTCTCCTTGCCTAGCAGTGCTGTCAGGTAATGGTGAATCTCTAGTGCTGCAAGCTGAGCTATAAACCAGAGTTCAGCCTGGGCAGAGCCAAGGGAAGGACTTTTGTGAGGTGCTGCTAGCAACCCAAAGCATTTATGCACCCATGGGCCATGCACTAAATAATCATCAGCCCAACCTAGGGAAAGCAGCAAGCCACAATAAATGTTAAGCACATTGCAAGTTTTCCTTCTGTTGGCAAGATCCTCAGCTCCGGTTCCCCCAAAGCCTGGTAGCTCAGTGAGCAATCCCTTGTTGTATGGGAACTGCTGAGTCACGGCCTGAACCTCTGCTCACCTGAGGCGAGCCATGAGTCAGCCAGAGGAGCACAGCTGAAGGCAATTCACCTGTGCTGCCGGAAGGGATGGAGCCAGGCTCCCCCCCCTCCTAGACCTATTGAAGAGCTGGCTACCAGTGGGGAAGGATCTTGTCTGGAGATCCCTCCTTCTGGTGTTTTGTGGTGAGCCCAGCATAAGGGTAAGCCTTCTGTTTATTCTCTCTTGTTATCATAGTCCCCTTTGCCTAACTCTCTTGTTTATTTTGTGGTTGTAACATCTTGATATCCATTGGTTATACACTTGTCCTTTGTGTTTTGCAAAGAGAGGGGCTTTGCGTGTTGAACCCTGCCTCCAGGAGCTGGTGATCACATGTATTTGGAAAAGGATGGTGAGCATGGGGCTGCAGAGATTGAAGGGTCAGTAGGGTAGGCAGGGCCTGGAGGAGGAGGAGGGGATACCCGTGTAGCCCCTGCACCCGCTGCAATGGGACCAGGGGCAGCAGTGCTGGGTTCAGCAGGGCATCACGGGTTGTCCCATGCCACCGGGGCTGGGGGAACTGCTTAGGATCTGTCCTCCTGGAGCTGCAGTGGGAGCCAGGACTCTGGGAGAAGGTTTCTATAGCAACAGCTGCCACTCACTCCCCATCTCAGATGTAAATGAGGTAGGATTTTATTAGTGTGCAGAATTTCAAGAGGTGGGAGCTGGCAGAGGGACCTGCTGAACTTGTGGCAGGAGTGTGCTGGGGTCAGAAGCATCATCAGGAGTTTGGAGCAGGACAGGGTTTGGGGCATCCTGCATTGCCCTATGCCTTGCTTTTTGTCCCAGTGACCGTGTGAGGCTCTGAACAGCTCTGGGTTTTCCAGGTCTCAGTCATGAGGCTGGGGATGGAACACAGAGACAGTGCTTTTGTCCCAAAGCCTGGGAGAGAGGCACTGTTGGGTGAGCTGCCTCTTGGATGTGACCCTGATGGAGGCATGGCCATGAGGTATGGAAGCCCAGAGCCCTTCTCTTTGACACCTTGTTAGGAGGACCAACAAGGATATCATGATATTGGGCCTGATATCATTGCCTAGAAGCTAATACAGCTGCTGTTTGAGTTTGCTAGAGCACTGCTTGGGGGCTGGAGGCAGTGCTGGACCAATGCATGTAATGCTTCTTGTCATACAGATCTTGTAGCCCAAGTTGAAGCAGGCAGGTCAGGAAGGAATTGGTTGAGCATCAGCCTGCTGGAGAGCTGCATTCAGGCCTCAGTTTTGGCAGTTTTGAGGTCCCAAGGTGGGAGTTCCCATACCCTGTTACCAGCCGAGCCATTCCTTTTACAAAGTGATTTCTCCAAAGTGCTGACTGCCTCTGGGCGCTCTCAGATAAAAGCTTGATGATGAAGCAGTGTGCTGGTCTAGCAGAAGTGCTGAGAGTCACCCAAGGTTTTCAGAGTCAAAGAGGTAGGAAACTGGGGCTGCTTTCTGGAGGCCATTGGTACGACTATAGCAGGGGTTCTTGCTTGCATGAAGGCTCTGTTTGATATCTGGGCTATTGGGCTGGTGGTTAGGTGGGATCATGGCTGGTTGTCAGATGGGATCGGCTCCTGCTTAGGTTTCTCTGTGAACATCCAGGTTCTTGAAGAAGCAGGAGCTGCATGGAACAGTAGTGGTGAATGCTGCTCTGCTGGGATCTGTCCTCTTCCTCAAGGCCAAGCAAATAAGAAATGATGGTTATAATTGGATGGTGTACAGTTTATATATCTAGTGCAGTTATAATATTCATATGTTTGTGTGCAAAGAAAAGAAAAGAGGCTGGAAGAGCCCTTGAAACGCTAGAAGTGTGGGGCTGGGTGGGCTGGCAAGTGCCAAGGGGCTGCTGTGTGCCTAGGTTGGGGCGTTGCTGTATGTGGAACCATGGGGCTCCTGCTCTGCCCAGGGCTGTGCTGGTGTAGCTGCTGTGAAGTGTAGCCTCCAAGGCAGGTGTTTGCTTGCAAGATAAATTGGCCTTTTGTAGGGGACCGTGTCCTGAGCATGATGAAAATGCCAAGTGTGCTGATAATGCAACTTGAAACGGGGCTGTAGGGATTTTGTGCTGGTGTCTTGAATGCTATTGTGAGTAGGAAAGAAAGTGGGGAAGGAGTGGGGTGACTGGGCTGTGAACTCTGCAGTGGGGTCAATGCTGATTTGGGAGGCATGAAGCAGGACTGAAATGGGGGTGCTGGGTGGGGAGCATGTGGTTTTTCTGGTCAGATGAGGGCTTAGAGGCTCTGTCTTTAGTGCCTCTCTATTGAGCTTAAGCTCCAGGTCTTGGGGCCAAGCGACCCTGAGTGAGTTTTGTCTGAATTCAAGAATGGGAATGCAGCAGCTCAGTAGCACTCAGGTTTGGGAGAAGGAGGCCCCGAGAACGCCCTGGCTTGGAAAACTGACCTTTGCTGAAAGCAGCTAATCACGTGCAAATCTTAAGCATGTCCTTCAGTTCCATTGAAGAAAATAGACTTGAAGTGCACGCTTGAATCTGAGTGCATGGTGAAGTATGTTCATGGGCCTCAGATAGGGTAATGATGGCTGCACAGAAGACGGCCAGATACACCAGGAGATAGGGCTATAACACAGCCATGAGCTCACTGCTGTCTCACACGAGGCTGCTCCAGGTCTGGCAGCCCAAGGGACAGAGCCCTGGCTCTTTGCTGTCTTGTGAAGCCTCACTGCATCGCCTTCATCCAGGCTTGGTCCTTTCCTTTCCCCAAGGCCGCTCCTTGCCTTGCTCTGCCCACACTGTGAAAATGCCTGGCCTGGATATTTGCTGCACATCAGCACAAACACAACCCTTTGCTTTCTGTGCTTAGCAGGACAGAGCCAGCAGAGCTGCGGTGGGGACACCCCTGGGCACCCCTACCCCTGCCTGGGGTTGTGTTCCCCTCTGTGGCCATGCATCTGGCTCGCTGGGAAGCCAGAGCCCGCACTGAGCTCAAAACGCAGCAACAGCAGCCTCTGCTTTTCCACACGTTGGTATTTTTAGCTCTGCTGTGCATTAGCGTGCAGGAGCTCAAACTGCGAAGCCTGGCTGAGGTTTTATCTGTTGTGACAGCCCTTAGGGCTGTAGTCAGACACTCTCTCTCGCTTGCTCGCTCCCTCTCTCCTTTTTTCTTATTCCTTTTTTAAAGTTTGCAGCTCGGATCTGCTCCCTCTGCATGGATACACTGTGCAGCTGTCAAGACAAGAGACCAAAGGTGGCAGATAGGGTCCAAAGTGTGGTCAGAGCCCCTTTGCGAGGAAGCTCTATTGAGGTACTTTCTGTATTTTTCCATTCCTCCCTGTTGCCGATGTCAGGGCTGAAGCACTGCGAGCTGATGTTGCAGGGTGAGGTGCTGGCTCACTCTGACTGCTCTGACCCAAAGGGTCTCAAAAAAGCTGTGCTGATCGACAGCTGCACCGCTACTGGTAGCAGAAACTGGGGAGCAGAGGGCAGAGGCCAGCATATGCCAGGGCTCGGAGGGCGGCATGCAGACCTAGGGCTTCTGCTGCTGCTTTGTCCAAATCCCTCACGTTTATAGCAGCACTGTAAAGCACAGATGTGGTCCCTTCTGGGGCCCTAGGAACCCCAGAAATCAAACTTCCCCTCAAGACCCAGGGCTCAGCATCCTGCGTGCATCAGGGGACCAAGCCTGGGCCGTTCTCTGCCTAAACAGAAGTTGCCTAAAAATCTGGTGCCCCCAGAGCTTGTCCAAGGTCAGGGAGGAAGCTGGTGACAGAGCCAGGAATCAGGTCTGGCTTCCTGTCCCACCTGTCTAGCCTTCCGCTCCAGCTCTCTGCATGCCCCATCCCATGTCATTTCTCACTGTCTGTCCATAATTTGGTTGTTTGCTGCTCTTTATACTCTAGAGTGCAGATAGTTGGTGTATATCTATGTCATATTTTCTCAAAAATCTATTAAATTCTCTTCATTGCTCCCAGGACGTAAAGGGAAATAGCAGCTGAAGGAGGCTTTTTGTACGAGTATGAAATATCATCTAATTAGCAAGCAGGGATGGCCATAGGATGAGCAGAGGGAGGTGTGCAGGTTCCTGTAGGTCTGTCCACTATGTGATTTTCTGGTGTCATATCATTTAGAAGTATAGCAAGTTCAGCACATGGCAGCTCCCCTGTCCTTGGCTGGAGACTGAAGAGCTGCATCTATAGGTTGGGGTGCCACAGTTATGGGGGCTGAGGAGTGATGGTTTTGTCATGCATTACCTGGGTGTAAACCCAAAGGAGGGCCTGGGAGGTCCCCCAGGTCCTCCCACTTCATTTGCATTGATGAGGAGTAGAAGCACATCCCAAAGTTTATCCAGGGAAGCTGCATCTCGGGCAGCTTTTCTAATTATCCATCCCCCCACTGTGTTTGTTCTGTTCTCCCCAACAGTTCCTCCTTTTTGCTGGCAGCAGCCAATGCCGTGAACCACGGAGAGCAGCTTCACAGCGCTCCTGCTCAACCTGCAGCAGGGATCTCTGAAAATAGCTGGTGCGTTTGCCCTTTTGCAGAGAAGCACCCAGGGATGAGGATTTTGCAACTCAGCTTACGGTGTGGAGTGGGGTGTGGGGGGGTTTTGCTACGGCTGCATTTTTATTGATGCGGGTTGTTTGCACAGTATGAGAGTCTCTGGTAGCAGCCAGAGCATGGCAGGAACCTCTGCACTGAGCTTCAGAATCCCATGGCCAGCATCCAAGCAGCCCCACAGCAGCTCTGTGGGGTCTTGCTGCCCAGCTCCTCTTTTCTCCCACATCTTCATGGGGAAAACCCACTCGTGGCTGCAGGGGATGGATGTGGAGACCCCAGCGTGAAGCCACCCTCCTTGCAGGGGATTTGACACCTGAATAGCTGGGTGATGTCTAGGAGGAATTAAACAGCGCTGATTTTATCTCAGATGTCAATCTGGAAGATTAAGGACTTTTTCTTGAGGGATAGAGGATGGTGGTATTTTAGGGGCATATAAACTTTCAAAATACCCTGTGGCATCTATGTTAATGCATCTTCCTGCATTATTAAAATTCCTTACAGACTTGCAAACAACTCACAGTTTGGGCTCTAAAATGCTGGTACAGGCAGATCTGTGTGGGGGCAAAGCTCAGTGACTCCGTGTGCTTGGTGCTATAAAGCAGATGCTCTCCCCTGCCTTCTTACAGCCTCACACGCTGCAGGCAGTTCTCTGCTCGCACCCGAACCCACCCGCTTCTCGCTCATCCCACTCCTTTGACTCCCTGCTCTGGAGCTGTCTCGGGCTCTCGGCACGTCCGATGCCTCGGCTGCCAGAAGTTTGCTCTCCAACTGCTTCCTGGCCCCCTCGTGCATGTGGGCACGGAGGGGGGGTTGGGCTGCAAGAGCTGGGAAGGATGAACAGCAGGAGAGTCTTCAGGGAAGGGATGGGGGAAGCAAAAAGGGGGGAGCAGAAGTGAGAACAGAGAGGAGGAGGGAGAAAGGATGCTGCCTTGTCTGTTCTCAGATTTTATATTGGTTGAATCGCACTGGGTTAGCTAAAACTGGTGCAGAGCTGCCTTCCCCTCCCCTTTCCTCCAGGCAGGCACTTGCATTTGGGGTTGAATGCCTTAATTCACTTCAGCTTCAACCTGCTCCTAATTGACTTACACCACATTGAAAGAAGCTCAGCTTTCCAAGCAAGCAGCAGTGGTTGTGAAATTGCACCTTAAGTCAGTGTGATTGTGTGCATAAAGAAACCTCGAGCATGGAGCAGACGTGCACGGGAATAACTACAAAGGGTTTGTGCTGTGCAGTCCCAGAGTCTGGGCTGCTCTTCTTGGCTTGGCTTTGGGCTGAGCATGTTGGGGCTCAGGGCCAAGGAGCTTTGCGTCGTTGGGGTTCGGCTGTCAGAAGATTTGCTGTCCCCTCTGAGTCCTCTCTGCTCCATCCCTCTTCTCCTGCTGCAGATGTCTGCTATAAAAAAGAAAAAAAAAAAAAAGCCTCCACAAACGGCATGGTAACATTTACTGGAGGGCTGTTTCTGCTGCACATCTGATGCATATGACAGGGTCAGATTAACCCAGCCTCTGCTTTCCAACCACAGCTATTTGAAAGCACCAAAAACAATTGCAAAACAAACCAGAGGAACTCTGCCATCGTGGTGAGGAGCTGGCAGGCTCTGGGGATGTGTGAGCTGCAGGGATACACCCACCTGGTGCTCAGCAGGGCCAGATGAGCTCTGAGTTTGGCGATGAATTTGGTCTCCTCAAAGTCTGCCTTTCAAGGGTCCGGTGGCTTTCCTTGGTCCTTAAGGTCGGGACTTTCAAAGAGCTAAAGGAGGGCTGTGATACTAAGTGGAATAAAGCATCTAATGCTGGGGGATGCTCTCAAAACCATCCTCTTCCTGGAGGATGGCTCTGTTGTCACTGTGGACAGGCTGTCTGAACCGAGGGCAAGAGTCTTTCTTTTTTATGTGCCCTCTCCTTCCAGTGTCTCTGCATCTTCCATGATTATTTTGGCCTTGCTACATCTCTTTCCACTTTTTTTTTTTTTTTTTTTTAATCATATAAGCACCGATTTACCCATGGTTCTGGCTCAGCTAGTATTTTAATTAGACGTTTAGCCTTCTCTGGTTATTGGTGCTAGAAAACAGGGCTGGAAGGGACTCCTGGAGGCAGATGCACCCCTGTGACAGAGCAAGTTAAGTCTGAACCGTGTTTCTTAGAGGGCAGTAAGGCCCTGGCATTGCTGCCCAGAGATGTATGGGTGCCTTCACCATGGAGATGCCCAAGGCCAGGCTGGATGGGGCCCTGGGAAGGTGGATAGAAACCAGCCCACAACAGGGGGTTGGAACTGGTGGGCTTTAAGATCCTTTTTGGGGCAGAGGGGTGCTTGGAGTCCTCGTGGCTGGTGATGCTGAAGGGGCAGAGATATCAAGAGCAAGGGAAAAGAGTGTGGGGACCCAAAAGTCTCAGACCAAAAGATCCCTCCCCCCAAAAAACCCTGTCCTGTCCTTCGCTTGGGCTGAGGGCTCTGCCTGTGACCCCTCGGCCTCACTGCATGGCCAGGTTGCAGAGCAGCCCTGTGAATCCTCACTTGGTGAGGGAGGACAGGCCAGCAGTCTCCTAGGACAGGGGCTGGAATGGGCACTAAACAGAAAGCTGAGGTGAGAAAAAGGGAGAGGGGAGAAGAAAAGCCCCCAGAAAAACACCTATGGAGAGGGAAGCGGAGCTGTAGCAGAGCTGCTTGCTGATGGAGTTGCTATGGCGACGTGGCGAGGAAACAGCATAACACAGCCCGGCGTGGGGCTGAGGCCTGCGGGGGCCTTGGACTCGCTTCTCTCCTCCTTCCTCCCTCACTGCTTTCCTTCCCTCAGATGTGGTCTTCCTCAGCCCAGAACAGGCTGGTATCCCCTCCAAGCAGCAGGAGCCATCTCTTCTGGAGGGAACGTGTGAGGGCTGCTCTTCCCTGCATCCCCTATGGAAGGCCTGACTGAGCCCCAGGCTTTGTCATCCGGGCAGTGTGTGCGATGGACTGATTCCCCTGTTGTCTCCTCACAGGTGACACCCAGTTTTAAGAGGAAGAAGGCTTTGCTTCATGTGCCAGCTCTCCTTCCTTTTCGGTGAAGCGATGCTCTGTCACCCTGACCAGTCACTTCCCCTCTGTGAGTCAGAGTGGCTCTTGCAGGGTGCATTGAGGCCGACTGTTGGTGCCGTGTTTGCTGTGCAGGAAGAGAAAGCCATGTCACTGTGCAGGGCTGGGGACCTGCCTGTGGAGCAGTGCCACCCACCTCTGCCCTTGGTGTTAGCAATGGCATGCATCTTATTTTAAAGGCTCCAAGACTCCAGGTCATGGAGCTTGGAGTTCTGGTCTGAGATTTCACTGGCAGAGTTAAGATGTTGTTGGCAACTCTATGATCATAGCAGAAGGGAAATGTAATTTCAACCCCTGGAAAATGCCCGATAACCACCTTGAAATGAGTACCCTGTAGACGCTCATACTTTTAGACCATCCTCTTAACTTTGCTTAGGGCTTGGCGGTGACACATGAAGTTGGCCATGCTGTGGATGGGGAGCTCCTTCTGCTTTCTCTTCACCTCTCCCCTTTCTTGCCCCTGCTGCAGATGCCCTCACTGTGTTGGTGCGCCTCTGTGCGCGTGCCTGGAGCTGTGAGCACACACATCTGTCCTTGTGCCTCTGCACCTCCATGTGCACAGAGGTGCCTGGCTTAGCCCAAGGTATCTTCAAGCATCTGCATGGCATGGGAGCATGCATTTTCCCTTTCTCCTTCCTCTCAGTGGAGTCTTTTCCAGCTGAACCTCCCACCTTCCTGCACAGCAATAGACTACCACAGTGCCTCCTGCTTCTCCCTGCCTTCATGCTCGTACCACATCGGGCTGTGGTCTCCAGTATCTTGTGCTGGTGGTCGATATCTGGATTGTGCAGTTAACAGGGCTCGGTGCAGTCAATCTTCTTTACTCTTGCCAGTCTCACCATTCCTTGCTGTGGCTCTGACCATCACCTCACCGCAGCTGAGTCAATCAACTGCTCTGTGGGTTGCAATCTCCTGTATAACCCTGCTGGAGTTCACAATAGGTGCCCAGTGGCTGGGCACAGGGATGAAGGCTGTCACCTCCTACCTCCCAGAGGGCTTGTTAAATAAAGGCTTAATTTTTTTGCTGCTTTCCATTTGCACCCACCAGAGCCATGGCAAGCTGCAGAATCTGCCCGTTCTGCTAACTCATCTATGTTCTTCCTGGTCTTGGGTGTCTGGAGATGGTGGGCTGTGGGATCAATCTGTGGCTGTCTCCCTATGCCTCAGTTTCCCAGCCTGTCCAACAGAGCTTGGGAAGCTACTTTCTCTTTTCCCCATCCTGAAAGGTCTCTGAACATAAACATTTCTCTGTGCAGTCTAAATGTTAAGGGTAGCTTGAATAAGAGTTCACTTAAACCAAGGGTGGACAAATAGCTGAAGGTCATAAACACACAGCTGAGTAATTATTTAGAGTGGTCTAGGAGATGTTACTGTGGATAATGGGATAAAAGAAGGAGAGGAAAGCATAGCATAGTTAACAGAAAATTTTCTCTGATACCATGCTTAGAGCTGCAGAAGGAAAACTATAGGACCTTGATAAATCTGAAGGAGTGGTTTGTGGATTGATACAAGACACGATGGCAGAGTCCCCAAGGAGATGCAGTGAATGGCATCTGCATACAGTGATTACATCTATATTTAGTGAAAGGAAACCTCAAAAGGTTTCCCAGGGAAACCTCAAAAAACTTCTCATTGATTTGAGGAATGGACTGAGTTGCCTATGTGGCCATTTCTACCTGAGTGCTTGCCATCTTGGAGTTGACTGCAAGATCACACGCACTAGGATGGGATCCTGTGATGTGATCTTCAAAAATCTCAAGAAAAATGAGAACATGGTGTAGTTTCAGGAAGCTGAGCATCATTGGTGGAGAATCTTCTCTCCCTGTGTGTCCCACACCAAATGTAAGATGTGAGATTTCTCTCCTTGGGCTCTTTCCAAACATACAGCTGAAAGATGGCTTGGAAAGACATGGGGAGATCTGGGGTTGTGAGTGCGAGGACTGAGGCCCAGGACTGACACGTTTGATGTCATGTTCAGCTTATCAAACTCAAGTACGTGTGAATGATGGAGGGATGGAGCTGCTGACCACCCTGTCATCCCTGCTTGCATGACAGGACAGGCAGACCCTTGTCTGTGGGGAACTGGACATGGGACAAGGTCACACTTCTGGCTTTCCTGTCCTGCCTGCAGCGATGGGCATTGCCCCCGTGCTGCCACCCCCTGCCTGCTGGCACTTTGCTGTTTCCTGCTTCCAGCAGTGTTTTACACGTTGCCCAGTAATTCCTGGCTTCCTTAAAAGAATCTGGGATTTTATCAGAGGCTTTAGGGCAATCCTAACAAATTATATCTCCTGATTTTTCCCTTTATCCATTGTCTTGTTGATTTCATCGGAAATCTCCCAGAGCAGCCATGCACGCTTTGGCTTTCAGAAGCCCTCAGTTTGTTCCTTTTCCATTCAATGTCGCAATTAATTTTTCTGGTGTTGAATTACTGTTCTGAGCAGCCCTCAAAAGGGGCAATCGGAGGAGCAAAGCATGTAGGATCGGGGTGTAGCAATGGTAGCGTGGGCTCTCAGGCGCCAGGAGGGGATGCTTTAGGTGGGATGTTTGCAGAAGTGACGTGTGTGCAGGGAGAGCATCCCTGCTTAGAGGAGCTGGGAACATCCTAGCAGTGAGCTGTCTAAAACGATCCCCAAAAGCCCAGATTGTTGCCATGAAACACGGATGCAGGAGCATGCTCACCCCTGCGATAGTTCAGCTGGCTGAGCACTGAGTTGCTGCGGCTTTGTCCTTGAAACCCAACGAGTGGGAGTTTGTGGCCAGGCTGGCTGCTGCGGTACGGAGCAACAAAACCAAGCTGCAAAGGGTTAATCATTTCCATTGCAATTGTGTCATCTCTTTGGGGACCTCTCGCTCATTTTGCAAGCAGCCGCTGAAAGCCGAGGCGCGGGGGCTTTTTCTTATTCAGCTGCACGCAGCTTCAGAAGCACTGGACAGCCGCACAGCTGTGCTCAGCCGCCTTGGCCTTGCAGATGGATGGAGAAAAGGATTTGTGTGCATGCGTGTGCTTGCGTGTGTGTGTGTGTGTGTGTGTGTCTGAAACCTAATTGTCTGCTGTCTAATCCGTCAGCCGGGGGGACAGCTTGCACAAGCCCCTTCCAGGCAGCCTGATAAATGCAGCGCTGCCAGGGCCCTTTGCGATGTAGTTGGGTTTAATTGGGATTGCTACGTGCGTGGACTCTGTGTGCCTGCCTGTGTGAGGGATGCTGCTTGCAGGGACGCATGCAGCTGCTTGTCCCGAGGACTGGGGCTGTGCACCCAGCCTGGCTCCTGCGGGGGTCCTGGGAGCCGCACAGTGACAGCACTGAGCAGTCCCACTGCTTGTGGACTTTGCAACTTGCGTGGGTTTGGCATCTCCTGAGGTAGGGCTTGGAGAGACAGCAGGCTGCTAAGATTGTGGGGTCTGGCTTGGGGATGTCAAGTGTAGTGCAAGGAATGGTAGAGGGTGTCCCCGCTGCAGATCTGGGCAGGGGTGTGCCTCTTGAGCATGCTCCCAATCCCAAGCATGTGGCAGCTCAGGTACTTCCCCAACCAGAGTGGCATTTTGTCCTTGATACCCCTCTGTGGATTTCCCATGAATTTGTCTGGTTGATTTTCTTTTTTTTGTAAACACAGAAGCTTTAATCATCCTCTGGGAGCTGTGATGAGGGCTTCCACTGTTTAACCACAGACCATGTGAAGAACCTTTTTCTCTTGTTCCTTTTAAATCTGCTGCCTCTTAATGTCATTGGATATCTCCTAATTCTTTTATTGGGAGACGCAGTGAGCAATCAAACTTGGCTCACCTTTTTGAGGCCACAGATGTGCCTCTCTAGCTGCTTGGTTTCCAAGCTGAGGTCTTCCTCCTGTGGACTCATTGTTTGATCATCCTGCTCTGGACCTTTCTCCAGCTCTGCTGGTGACGTCAGGACTCTGCAGGTGGTGACATCCTCATTCATTATATAATTAGGGGTGATGTCATGATTACAGCAGATGGGATTTGCATCAGCATTGGTTGCTTATTGCACGTTGATGTCAGGAGACTGTTGTGTCCTGCCCAGTCACAAGAACTTCTCTTGAAGCTGTTGATCTTCATTGTAGGGAGTCTAAAATCATAATTTTTTGCCTATGAGTTCCCTGGATGAAAAGGACAAAGCCAAGTTGTTGTTTTTCAGGAACCTCTGTGCTTTGCAAGATATCCCTGACTCAAATGAGCAATGTGGCTCTGTCATTTCATCCCCCAGGTGCAGACACCTCAGGCTGGTACCCACCAAGTCTTCTGTAATAAATGCACATCAGGTTTCAGGGCAGGTGATTCAAGGGAATCACATTTCCAGGCAAGGGATTATAGGACAACAGACGGGCTATTTGCGTGGCAATGCAAATGGGTGCCCAAATCTCCCCCAGGGCTGTAATAGAACACCGTGGTGCTTCTGTAGCCCCAAGCTCCAGGAAGGACATGGCCTGGTGCTGTGGGTCTGGGAGCAGGGATGTGGGAGTATGACAGCGTGGTCACCCTGTGCACTCCCTGTGCATCCCTTCCCATGGCTGCCCCGTGCCCCCCCCCTGCCCTCCTGCTTCCCTATCCCTCCTCCTCCCTCTCCCCTCTCCATTACCCTCTCTGTTCTTCTCTTTCTCTCCACACCTGCTCCTCTCCTTCCCACCCCTTTTCTCTTTCCCTCTCCTCCTCCCCTTGCCTTTCTCTCCATCCTCTTATCTCATCCCCCTTGTTTTTCTCTCGCTGCCTGTCCGGCTGATTTACATGCATGCTGCGTTGAAGCAGCTCAGCTGGATCTAATGCCTCCTGCCGCGAGGAGCAGAGCCGGCTCCGGCCTCGGTGCGGCACTTCCTGGGCGAGGGAGGGAGCACTCTGTGCCCCCACAACTTGGCCCGTGCTTTGGCCCCTTCCCACATTGCCTTCTGCTCTTCACCCTTTCCAGCTCGTTTATCCGGCTTCACTCCTGCTTTCACCACTTCTCCCACCCGAGTCCTTGATCCACGCGCCTGCATCTCCTGCAGCATCCCACGCACCCCCTGCCTACTTCCCCATGAGACTGCTGCTTCTTGGGTGGGTGCAAGAGGAGGGGCCAGAAATCTGGGCTGATGGGGGGCATTGTGCTCCAGCTGCTGTCATCTGGGAGACTCAATGCTGAATGTCCCAGGTGGAGCCCACCCTTTCCCAGTGCACTTTTCCTCCACCCTCGTGGCCGTGCTCGGAGTAGGGATCGAAGTGCCCACATTAATCGCTGGCTCTAATCATTCCCGTTTCCATTTGGCTGATTTGCATTTCCGTGAGAGGAAGATGCCCTGATTAATATCCCCTCAGAAGAGCTTTATTGCAATGGCTCCTGCCTCTCTAATTGGAAAGTGGTCTTAACCTTTCATGCAAGTGGCTGGGATGTTCCCTGCCTGCCAACACCCTGGGAAGGGTCTTGTTGTCCTGAGCCTCTGGGCAGTGGGAGGCTTGCACCAAAAGCAAGGCAGAGCCCCTCTGCCCGAGGAGGATGCTCAGGAGAAGGAGCCCACCTCTAGACAGCAGTTGGATCAATGGAACCTGCAAAAGGGGTCCAGTGCTGGGATGATCCCTAACCAGTGAGCACCCAGCCAGCCGTGAGCAAGCAGCTTGGTGTTTCTGAGCTCACATCTGTGTGCTAATTAACAGCCCATGAGGAGTGTGTTCCTGTGATGTTGGTGGAGCCGTTCCTGTTCAGTGTGCAGCACAGAGGCAGGATCCGACCCCACAGCTGGGATCCTGCAGCTCGCTCTCCCCAGGGAGTCCCAGGCCCACCACTAACCAGCTTGAAAGCCTGCCTCGCACTTAGCTGCTTTCTGATCTTCAAAGGCTCTGGATGCCCAAGGAAATCAGACCTTGTGGCTTTTCTTCCAGTGCAGTCCCCAGATCTGGACTCTCGTGCAATTCATTATCCTGCACTGTGCAGGGGGAGCGGGCACTGCTCTGTGGCTCTTCCTTGGGTGCCAGTCACTCTCCTTGCTCACCACTCTGATGTGCTGAAGGCAAGGTGTCCAGATGAGCACAGCCAACTTTGTCCCTCCCTGCTGGCTTCCTAGCACTCTGTAGAGTGGCTTTGTTAAGACCCCAACCTGCCTCCCAGATGCTTTTACCTCCCTTACTCCCTTTTACCTCCTTTATTCTCTCCTTCTGAGGCTACGGAAGTGATTTATTATTATTATTTATTTTTAATTTTGGTATTTAAGCTGGTTTAGTGGCTGCAGCAATGAGTGTTCCTGATAAACAGCCTGGGAGATCCAGGGAATAATCTCTGCTTGGTGACAGCAGAGGCACCTATTGCAACTGCTGGCAGCACACAAAGGGCTGCCCTCATCTCTGCGTGTTCCACAGCCTGGAGAGGGAGAAGATTTGCCTCTGTCCTTAATCACCAAATCTGAAATCCCAGACCTGTTATTCCTCAAATTTTTGGGGCTGGTTTTAGCCTCTAAGGGTAAGGGCAATCATTCCCATCCCCATCCAACACTTCGCATATTCCCATCTGTGGGATCATAGGATGATCTGAGGCCAAGGAGGTGCTTTTTTATGGTGAATGATTTGATTAGAAGTCTGTCCCAAACCTTTATGTGCATCGGCTGCTTCCCCTCTGCTGTGGGGGGAGCTTTGTGCAGGGCTTTGCCATGTGGGTAGGGGAGAAATAGGCAGCTCTTGGGTGGGGAGCCAGTGCTGCAGAAAGGACCTGGAGGGAGCTGGTGAGCAGCAGCTCATCTCCTTTCACCAGGGACTTGTATGTAGAATAGAATTACTGAGGTTAGAAAAGACCTCTGAGGTCTCCACCCCACTATGCCCTCAGTGCCACATCTCTGTGGGTCTGGGACACCTCTGGGGATGGTGACTCAGTCTTTCCCTGGGCAGCTGTGCCAGTGCAGCACTGCTCCTTCTGAGAAGAAATATTCCTAATAGCCAACCTGAACCTCTCCTGGCACAAGGTAAGGCCGTTACCTCTTGTCCTGTTGCTATGCTGTTGGCACGGGCTGTGCTCTGAAGGTTTGTGTAGCACTGTCCTGAATGGTATGTGTGTCGGTGCAGGGCAGCTCCCCAAAAGGTGTTGGGGAAATACAGTAAAAAGTGCAGATGGAAGGATATGAGAACACAGGGAAGAGACAGAGATGGTTTGCTGTTACCTCAAATACACATCAATGAGAAAAACATTCACCTTGTCCCCCTGATCCAGACCAGGTCAAGTAGAGAAGCTGGGTTCGTGCTATAGGAGAAATCAGCAAGGTTCACTCGCCCTTACACAGGTGGTAGAGGCTGGTGCTGGAGTAGCTGGAGACTCCAAAGGGAGAGATGGCATAAAATCAAAATCCCAGGAAGTGACTTCCACACTGCACCCCATGGGATGCTGATGGGAATGGCACTGCCTGAAGCACAGCTGCCGTGGTCCAGCCCTGCTCAGGGCCTTGGAACTCACAGAAACTTTCCACTGAATTCAGAGTATCTGTAAAACTCCTTCTGTGGGTCAGAGGGAGGAAAGGGGCTGCAGCTTCAGATAGGTCTGCTCTCGAGCAGAGAGTGTTTAACATAAAACACCTCCTGTTTCTGAGCAAAAATGCTCAGGCACTGACTACCAACGTGAGCAGCATTGCTCAAGCAAATGGTGTTTACACCCCGAAGCCTTCAGACTTTCTAGATTTCACCTGCTTCTCTGCAGAAACCCCTTGAGAAAACGCTACCAAACAAGGCAGTGCTGGGCTGGATAAATTGCCTGTAACAAATGAGCTGGAATTCATACGAGCCCATTCCTCATGTAAGAAAGGTGTCGCTCTGGCAGTACCTGGGGGAAGTGCCCATCTCGCAGAGCACGACCCGGCTCTGTCCATAGCTGCTGTCCCTGCTTGGGGCTGAACACCGTGGCAGCAAACATGCGGCGCACACGGCTTGCGCTGTCTCTTCTCAGGTGGGAACTGTAAACAGCAGCAAAGCAAGTTTTGTGCTTTTTCTCCTTTTGTGGAGGGAAAGGAGGTTTTGCAAGTGTTTTGGTATCAACTGCAGAAACGGGATGTTGAGAGGGAGGGTTGGGACTGACTGGGTGCTGCTGCAGGAGCCGACTGCAGTGCCGGAGGGGCTTGGGGACGTGTGCCCTCCAGTTGTCATTGCTTGTCCCTCTCATCCTGTAGCTATTTCTGCCCCAACTTTCCTACAAACTGCCTTCGGTCTCAAACCATGATGGTATAGAGAGCCAGTTTCATCCCCCTTTCAGTGTGCTATTTGCATATATTTGCATAGCACACAGGTTTCTGGGAGGGGAGGAGGAGCTGGAGAGGCACATCCTTTATTCTTTTTTTTTTTTTTTTTCATCCCCTCTCAGCAGAATTGCATTTATTTATTTCAATCCAGGGCTGTTGCTAAGAGGGGCTCCTGGCCAGGTCCTGGGGCTGCAGGAAAAGGCAGGGACAGGTTCCCTGGTTTTGGGTAATTCAGAGGTGTGGACAAAGGTATCATTCAGGCACACCCAGACTCTGTCCTGGCACTCTGCAAATTCGCTCGGCCCCATTTCTAAAAGCTGCCATGCCACCCCCCAGCACTGCAGAAACCAAGAGACTCCCAGTGCCAGCTCAGCCCTGCAGGGTCAGAGACGAGTGATGGGCTGGGGGAATTGCCTTCTCAGGTCTGTATTTTTCCAGTTTCCCAGCCAAAATGAAAATGCAAACTCTGGGCAGGCGGAGCTCCTGGTTTTTGGCAGTGAGTTCTCCCTTTCAGGGATGCTCTGAAAGCAGAATGCTTCTGAGATGCATGCCGGGTGTAGACTTGCTGGAATTGCTGCTTGCTGTGGGCGATCACACAGGTCCTGCTGCTCAGCTCCTCCATCAGGCTCTGCTCCTGGCTAATAGCTGCTGGCCCAGGCACCTCACCCCAATTCTCGCAGTGGGATGAAAGGGAAAGAAACCTCTCGTTCTCCTGAAGTTTTGCTGGCTTTCCTTTCCCCAGGGCTTTGCTGGGTTTGTGCTCCGTCTGCTCCCTGTCTGGGTTTAGTTGCCTTCCTTGGTCCTCATGCAGTGTTCCTTCCCATGGGATTTGCCACTTTCCCTGGGAAACATCAGATCTCTGGGATAGGTTTTACCAACCCCAGCAATGGGTCTTGCTATCTTTGTTGCCCTAAGCTGGGTGGGACGGGGCCCTTTGTCTCCCTCCCATTTAGCCACACTGGTGCCTCAGTTCCCTGCTTCTCCAGAAGAGAATAGGAAATGTGTGTGGGCTTTACCTTACAGACCACAGGTCCTGATCTCAGCTGCAGCAATGGGAGCCCCTTTAGGGATCTTCTCTGCTATGTTATTTTTGCTGTAAGAGGGATAAAGTGAAGGCAGCTCCTAGTGAGTGGAAGCACAAAACAGCAGGAGAGCACTCGTCTGGGTGTTGCCCCACCACCCCTGGACCATGCAGCTTGGGGCTGCCTCGCCTGTGTTTCTTCCTCCCCTGGGGCAAGATGAATCGGAGAGTGTGTGCATGGATGGGGATGGCGACAGAGGTGGTGGGACCAGAGAGCAGCCAGGGCCCCGGGCTGCAGCAGCCGCCTGCAGCACCTCGCGCCTGGCTGGGTTTTAATTTTTTATGCTAACTCCTGTTTGCAGCAAACATGGTGTTGTGGTTCCTGGTATTCAGGAGCACGGAGGCGAGCGAGTGAGCTGCAGGCTGTGCTGAAAGCTGGCTGTTGCCGAGCAAGGCAGGCGGCGGGCTGGCTGGGGCTGGCTCGGCGTGGCCATACCATGACAGGCTGTGCCGTTCCCCATGTGCTGCAGGGGTTACAGGTCCGGGTGCTGGAAACCATCTCCTGGGAGACCTGAACTCTGGTTACCCAAACCCTGGGGATCGCTGCATGGGGATGGGGTTCAGCATGGATGCAGAATGCTCTTTGCTCCCGTGCCCTCTTGCTCACAGAGCTTTTTCCCAGCCCTGCAGCTCGGGGGCTGTTTGTCTTCAGCTTGACCGTTCCTCCGCCTCCCCCGCCTGTCTCCTCCACTTCCTCATTCTCGATGTCGGGTTGAGCAAGAGCAGATCGGAGCCTCCTCGGGATCAGGGTGAGGCTGGGGGGCCTTCAGTTCCAAGTTCCTTTTAGATTTTTTTTCTCCCCTCCTTCTCTGCTCTGCGCACAAAGCCGGGCTATGATGAAACTCCAGCTCTGCCTTGCTTGCAGCATTCACGCACGGCACATGCTGGAAATAATTGTCCTTGGTGGAGCTCTGCAAGCTGCAGAGCGATTTAACCAAAAAGAGATGGAAAGCAGTTTTATTTCTGCACTCTGCCTTTCAGTCTAGAGGCAGCCCCCGGCTACAGGGTGGCTCAGGGCAGGCTGGAGCTCGGGCTGTCCCCATCTGGAAGCCGTGTGACCGCAGTGCATAGCGCCAAGGCCGGGTTCGTGTCTCTTGCTGTTCAGCAGTGCTTATTGCGTTGGGCTTGATGTGGCTTTGATGTGCTCAAGCAGGGCAAGCTGTGGCTGCCTGCAGTGCACTGCTATGGGCATGCTACGAATCTTCTGTAAAATGTGTGTTGGTTTTGCCAAGTTTGGGGTCAGATGCTGCAAGGGGAACTTGGGTAGGTGCTTAGGTAGCTAAGAATGCCCTGTCCTTGAGCTTGTCTGATGAGCAGAAGGGAGTGTGGTAAGCCAGAGGAGGATGTTGGCTATGGGGCCAGGAGTTGGGAGAAGGATTTTTGTCAGAGCAGCCTTAAGGAAGGGGCCTGTGCCTAATGTGGAAAGGCAGGGTAAGGATGGGCCACCACAGCATCTCAGCACGGTTCTGGATACACCCAACACAGAGCCCTCCATGGGGTCAGGAGCAGCCCTGAGCTCCTCTGTGGGACAGGCACTGCCTGCAGTGCACGTGTGCAGCACCAGGCACAGCTCACTCCTCCCTGCTGTGCCCCATGGCCACCCCGGCTTCTCCTCCTCTTCCCTTCATTCTCCTATTCGCACAGCAGCATTGCAGAGTTTGTCCAGCTTTTTCCATGTTGTGGTCTATCCTTCCACAAAAATGTTTTGTTTTGTACACAATTCCTTTCCTTTCCAAATAGCCAACCTGTTCTCCTGTGGTTCTCCATAGATTTCTGCTCTCCATCACCAGGGATCTCTTCCTGGCTATCTCAGCTGGCTCAGTTCTATGTGGTTGGTCAAGGTCAGATAGGACTGCTTTCTGACCTGACTGGAGATGAGCCCAAATCCTTTTGCTGCAGAAACTCAGTGCTGGTGGCACAACCATCCAGCCTTGGATGCGCTCTTTTGGTTTCATCAACTTCTGCTTTCCAGTGGGTAAGAGGAGAAAAAGTACCTGCAACCTCTAAACTTGTTTTCTCCCACGTCAGAAGGATGTGAGCTCGTGTGTGTTCCTTGGGGCTGTGTGCAGAGGCTCGTGCATTATTTACAGCATCACAGAGATGAGGCCAGACCCGACCCTGCTCTCACTGGGCTGTGGTCATCAGCAATGGGAATGAACCCATCATGGTGACACAGTGACAGTCACTGGAGCCAGGCTCGGGTTTCTGCCTTGATCACTTTTGGGGCCCAGTAGCAGCACGTGGCTGAGGGGTTTGGGGTTCAGCCCCCCCCAGCTGCTGGACTCAGGGTGCTCAAGCCAGGCTCCTCATCATTGGGACTGGCCAACCCTTCACGGTTTCTCAGCAGCAGAGCCAAATTCTTCACTTTGGCCCCTTCTTTTGGGGACTGGGAGGAAATGGAGCAGGGGAGAGGAGGATGCACTGCGTTTGAGCCCCGATTCGCATCCACAACCCCCTCACCCACACCCCCAGCCTGCCCCCCTCTGTTCTCACCAGCGGGGCTGTGAGGAGAGTGGGGGTCCCTGTGTAACGCAACCCCCCAAATCTCGCATCTCCTAAAAACCCATTCTCCCCGGCTGCTTTTTATTGCTAACCTCCACTTGCTTTGCCTCTCCTCCCCTCCCTCCCTCCCCTCCATCTCCCTCCCTCCCTCTCTCTGGGGGGAAAAAAGGTCATTGCGCAAATGATTAGTCAGAGCTCAGTTGCTGTAGCAACCGGCTGCTGGAACTGGGACAGGCGTGCAGCGAGGACAACGGAGAGGTCGACCATCAGCGAGGGCTGGGGAGCCCAGCCTTTGTATTTGCTTTCAAGAGCCGGGGAGCGAGGCGGTGCGAAGCCCCCTGCCCCACGCCACGCACGGGGCTGCTTCCCCGCATCGGCCCCGAGCTGCTTGGCTGCGGTTTTCACCCAGCTGGCGCTGCTCGGAGCCGCTGTTCCGATGCCACCGCCGTACCGTCCCTCGTGGCCGTGCCGCTGCTCGGGGTGGCTTCCTCCCCCCGGTTGTGGGTTCAGGGCTCAGTGTCCTCTTGCGACATCCTGCATGGGAAACACAAAGCCGAGTTCCTCCTCATCCGGCACGAGGAACCGGGCGTTCACCGCACCCTGCTTCTTCCCGGTTCCGGACTGCTATGGTGTGTTTGCTTTTGACCCCCGAGCAGCTGCGAGCAGAGACATCTCCAAATTCTTCTCCTGCCCCAAACTCAAGGACAGCAGCTCTATGTGCAATGCCCAGGGGATGCTTGGTTTTGGTGGATGGGGCGAAGGCTCTCCTGAGGAGGGTCAGCCCATGTGCACGGTGATTTTCACCATAGAATCAGTGAGGTTGGAAAAGACTTCTCAGTTCCCCAAGTCCAACCCCAACCCACCCCACAGTGGGGCCATGCTTAGTGCTTGGGGCTCATGGGGAAAATACAAAGGAGGAGCCAGGTGTAGCAGCAGCCAGAAGTAGACAGAAGTACTGCTGGGGAGTGGATGGGACACCTCAACAGAGGCACTTTTGGTGGAGTTGCATGGGCTTTGAATGGGATTTCAGGGATGTCTTTGGTCTCCTGCTCGAGGTTTCCCTGAAGCCTCAGTTTTCTGGTTGCATAGGGATTGCTTGTTTAAGGGTCCTCTCCTTAGGTTGGCAGAGAGGGAGACATAAGGGTGTCCTGAAGGCTTGGGAGCCAACAGGGAGATAAAAGCAAGCCAACTGTTCTTTCATTTTCTCTTGCAAATTTCATTATTTTAAAGGCTGTTCCCCTGATTTTTTTTCCAGAGTCTGGAAATCTTTAGGAGATCTGAATGCTTGGAGTTGACCACACTCTTTCTGTGTGTTTTCAACCTTCAATGCTAGCACTGTGTTTTCCTTTGGAGATGCTAAATAAAATGTGCAGCTCCAGTCCAGCTGACTAATATTTCAGGTTATCAAAAATGACAACGAAGGAAGGAAAGACCTCCAGGAGGGGGACAAAAATCCATGCGAGTCACTCAGATGATCTGAGCCTGAAACCACAAAATAGCGTTGCCCCATTGCAATGGGGTGGGAGACCATCACCATCCTTTGGGCTGTGGGGCTGCCTGATGCCCAGGTCATCACCACTGCTTATCTCTACAGTTCCCTTCTTGCTCCCAGAGGACCCCCCAGGTACAGACAAGTGACTGAAGGCGGCAACCCTGCGCTGAGCATCCATGAGCCAAAAGAGGAGGTTTGGAAATTTTGGCTGATGCTTCTTGGTGCCATTGGCAGATGGAAGGGTTTAAGAGGATAGAATGCCAGCAGCCTGAGGCTGTACCTCTGCGTTGATGGTACCTCTTCCACCATCTCAGCTGGCATCTGGAACTGAGTGCTGCCATTTCAGTGCCTGCTCGGTGAAAAGGACTGCTTGGTTTTTGGTGCCAAGCCTCTCCTCTGCTGGTGCTCCCATCCCAGTCCGTATTGGTAGTGCTGGTGCTTCCTGGGTGGTTGAGGCGCACTGTTAGGCTGGGAGGGAGCTCTGAGGTCTTTTT
Source organism: Lagopus leucura (assembly GCF_019238085.1). Taxonomy (NCBI): domain Eukaryota; kingdom Metazoa; phylum Chordata; class Aves; order Galliformes; family Phasianidae; genus Lagopus; species Lagopus leucura. The sequence continues at coordinate 4,819,481 of NW_024962275.1, read as the reverse complement.
TTCCTACAAATAACATATGAGAGACTTCAAATGGGCGGTGCTATCTGTGATGGTTTGGGAGCACGCTCATGGCTGTGTGACAGCTCGCTACTTGGAAGGGGCAGAGCCAGGGATGTCCTGTCCAGGTGGGATGGGATGCCCAGCTGATGTGTCTGCTGTGGGCTGGGGGTGATGGTGCTCAACCTGTGAGGAAATCCGCCACCAAACTAACACAGAGCTCTACCCTGTGTGAGTAGTTCAGTGCATTTAAAAGCTTCTGTCCGTTCAGTTCCTCTTGTTGGCAAAAGAGAAACCAGCCAGAGAGCAGCCAAGGGAGCACCTGATGCGGCTGGGTGCCAATGGTGGGAGGCCTGGCTGCCTTTTGGCCATCCCAGTGCTTCTGTTTGGCCCTCCTGACACGAGCCCCAAAAGCACAGAGACAATTGGCTCGTGGTGATGTGAGAGACAGCCCCGCCACGACCCTGTGGCAGTAGTAAGGAACAGAACGTCCACGTGGAACCGAGCCCCAACCCGGCACGCGGGGGGATGACGCAGCGAAGGTGGAATATCAAAGGGAGAAGGGAAGTGCATGGCAGGAGCAGGGGAAGTGGAGGAGAGAATAGCCGGAGCTGACCTCAGTGGGGTGGGAGCGGGGTGGGAGCCCGGCCACAAGGCATGGAAGGGAAGTGGGGAAAGGATACAGCTGGGACCGGCTGCAGCCGCCCGCCATCCCCGTCCGGTCCCTGCGCACCGGCACCCATTGCTCTGCCCCGATCCTTCTTCCTTCTTTCCTAAGGGCACAGCGTATCCAACCCTGGCTCCCCACACCTTGGCTTTTCTGAAGGCAGCACAGAGCAGGATGCAGCTGAACCTTCCCCTGCCAGCAGCCATTGCCAGCAGCATCACGGTAATGGGGGCTGCCTGGTGAGGGGCACGGGCTGTCCTGGCGCTGCTGCTGTCCCTGGAATGCTGTTTGTGCCTGGGGACAGCTGACATGTTGTATTTTTCTTTGCACGTGGAGTTTTAATTTTAGCTAGGAAAAAAAGAACCAACCCCCCAAAACGCACCCTGCCTTTCAACATGAGTGCACACAAAGTGTTCATGAACAGCTCTCCACGGAATGGAATTCTTCTCTTCCTCACAAAACTGCCTGGTTCTAAATGAAGGGCTACTCAGGTCCTTCTGCTTTTCCCCCTCAATCTTCAGTGAAAGTTTTTCCTTCCCAGGTCGTCCTGCTTTCCTCTCAGAGGTAGATTTGCTCTTTCAGTAGCAGCAAATACAGGGAATGTGGGTTGTTTTTTTTTTCTGGAATGTTGGGCTTTTTTGGAAAAAAAGAAAAAAATGAAAGCTGTCCTAGAAGAACTCACAAAAATGTCCTCTTTGAACCCATTAGAATGGAATGGAATTGATAAGGTCAAGCGTTTCCCCCTTTTCCAAACCAGTTCTCATCTGTTTTAAGCTGTTGGTGTGGAAGGATTGGTACAGTGAAGTGCAAGAGGTGACTCTTACTCTTTCTTAACCCAACGGGAGAAGACTTCCATCCCACCTGAGTCTTCCTTAGGGGCTGGTGAGGAGTCCTGAGAGCTGGTGATGCTATTGCCACCCAAAAGCCAGCATGAGAAGGGCTCCGTGCTGCTGCCCTCTCCCCTCTCTGTTGGAGGGATGCTCAGAAACCATTGGGGTTGGGGTGGATGCCCAGACTTGGGAGCAGCACAGCAGAATCCTTGGGTCTCGGGGCCCTTTTGTGGCTCTCCTGCATGCTTCTTGGTGTCCTTGGGGAGCAAAACATGTCCCTCTTTGTGCTGGGGTAAGGGGTTTTTTGTTGTTGTTTTTTTTTTTGCTTCAGACACGCGATGAGTGTGTTACTCAGGCATGACTCGAGAACTTGTGAGCAATAAAGTCATCCTGAAGTCTGCCAAAAAAAATCTTTTTAGCACACCCACCTCATCACACGTTCCCACTGTAGCTACTTCAGCATGATCTGCTGCTGAAACCCGGCTACCTCCAGGGAAGGCTGTGGTAGCCATCTGGGAGCTCTCAGCAGTGGCACATGGGTGAACCCAAGCGTGTCTGCACAGCACTACGCAGTGTCACCTGGCTGGGGAATGGGGCTGTTTGCCAAAGGGATCATTAATATGGTGGGCTGGGGTTCTGCTCCAAAATCTAAGAGAAAACCAGGCTGGAAGGATGTGGCGACATTGTGTAGCTTGGAGTAGTGTTCCTCCTACAGCCTAGTCTGTGTCCCACGTTTGGATTGTGTGCTCTCCCAGGTAACAGTGGTAGGATGAGAGGTGATGGCCTCAAGTTGCACCAGAAGGTTCAGGTTGGGTAGTAAAGAACATTACTTGTCTGAAAGAGCAGCGCTGCAGTGGCACAGCTGCCCAGAAGTGCTGGGGTCACCGTCCTGGAGGTGTCCCAGTGCTGTGGGGATGTGGCTCTGAGGGATGTAGCAGTGGGCAGTGGGGTGGGCTGGGGTTGGACTTGGGGATCTGAGAGGTTTTTTCCAACCTTACTGATTCTGTGATTCTCACCTTTTGGGGTAAAGACCAGCCTAAAACCCCCATAAGGTGAAGAGCTGTGCAACTTCCATATTGTGGCAAGACCTGCGGGGAAGAGACCTTTAGGGGAAGCTTATTGGCAGGAGCACTCATAGGGCCTCAGGTCCAGTGCACAGCCCCACCTGTGCTCCACATCCCTGTACTGGCCACCACTGCCATTATGGGATGGCCATCAGTGGCTCTGTGCATTCCCTGGGAAGGGAGGTGGCTTGGAGGTATGTGCAGGCTGCCCCAAAGCAGGTGAGTGCTGCTGGCACTGCAGCTTGATGCCAAAATTCCCCTTGCTGAGGGCTGCGTGGAGGCCAGGTCTACCCTGTAAGAGCCATCATCACACACCAGGTCTGGTTCCTTCAGGACTGGGATTTTCCTGGGGTGGGATGACAAGATTCCATTGCTCATGGGGCAGGATAACAGGGTTCCCTTGATTGTGGGGCAGGATAACGGGGTTCCCTTGTTGTTAGAGCAGGGTAACGCGGTTCTCTTGCTCATGGGGAAGAATAACAGCGCTCCTGTGGTCAGAGGAAGGATCAAGGTGGAACATGAGGGCAAAGGATGGGGCTGGAGGCACGCGGTCACCTCCCCGTGGGTGGGCAACGGGAGGTGGGTCCAGGAAGCAGCCCCTCACCTGAATGATCGGGGTAAAAGCCGCCTCCACGAAGGCCTCCTCTCCCCACCCATTCCCCGCCACGGGGCTCTAAATAATTGATACGCTGATAAATAATAGATCTTGTATTTGCTCCTTCGCTTTTCTCTGCCGGGGCGCGTGCTGCATTAGGGGTACAGCGATGGGAGCGAGTGTGTGCGTGTGTCGGACGGGGTAGGGAGCTCTGCAGAGGGGAGAGCATTCCGGGGAGATAAAGGGCTGGTTTGATGTGTGTTCATGTGGCGGGGCTGTTTTGCCTTGCATGCCTTTCTCTTTTGCTTTATTTTTTTCCTGGAGTGAAGCCTGGCGCCAGCAGTCTGGAACCAGCCTGACAAGCTTTTGAGTTATGGAAAGGGGGAGGAGGGGGGAGGAGGGAGAAAGAGGGAGCGAGAGAGGCAGGGAGGAGGAGGGTGAAGGGAGAGGGAGGCAGCTGGGATGTGGATTATTAGGGGAGAACAAGAATACACACAAGAGGCTGGTGGGGTGAGGGCTGGGGGTACTGGGGCTAATGGGGAGGGGACGGAGCTGGCTGCGAGCAAACGTTTCAAAGGAGAATTTTTTTGCACGGGGGGAGAGGGGGAATTGAGTCATTTTGGGCATGAAACGCAAACCTCGCCGCGTCAAGGAACAAGGAAGTTTTTTAAAGCTCCAATTAAAGGGCTTGGAGAGGTCCGGGGCTTTTAAACAGCCTTGGGAAGGGGGGGGGGGAGGGGGGGGTCCTGGCTGGCGTTCAGGCTGCCGTCCCATCAGGACATTCCTTTCTGCTGAACGCTGCTGCTCCCGGCCCTCTCCTCCTCCTTTTCCAAGCTGCCGTCGAATCCTTTCCAACTCCCGCGTCCGAACCCGAAGAACTTTGCTCCGTTTCATCTCTCGCCGCCCGCCTCCCCCTTCTCTCCCCCTCCCCGAAAGCCCCGGGCTGTGCTCGGCGCTTTGATCACGAGCTGCTCGCACAGAAAGCCCCCGGCCCCAGTGATTCGTGGGGTCCTGGGCACGCAGCTCCGGAACCGGCAGCACCTCCGGGTGC
>NW_024962275.1:4795631-4815175 GCF_019238085.1 Lagopus leucura | reverse complement strand
TCACCTCGCTGATGGGAAAAGGCAGCTGCTTCAGTTGTTGAGGTGGTGCTTGGTGCGAGGAGCTGGGGGAGGAGGGTTCACTGCACTGCGGTGGGGTTTTGGCCCCAAATTGGAGAGGGTGGAAGCAGCCGGTTGGGGCAGCAAGGGGTGGACTGGGCAGAGCGTTTGGAAGGTTCCCATTGGGGATGCATGAGCTCCATTGGGAGCCCGTTGTGGCTGTGGAAGGGTCCCAGTGGTGCTCATGCATCACCTTATCTTGGCTTCTCATTGGGTGCCCATGCATCCCCCTTTTTGGGGTTCCCCATTGGGTGCCCACAAAGGCTGCTCAGGAGCTGCTCCAAGGCTTTTCACAGCTCTTGACATCTCATGCACAGAGCACATGTAGTGTTTGGTGCAGCTCCATGGCACATTTCCCTCCCAGGTACCCTCTTGTCATTGCCATGCCAGCCCATCGCTGTGTTTCCCAGCCCTGGCACACTGAGAAGCTGCTTGCCCATGGGAGGAAATTCAGAGTGCTGGCAAGGAGATGGGGATTTGGAGCTGCCTTCACATGGGCTTTATTTTGTTTGGTTTCAGCACAGCCTATTTAGCTCCGATGACTGGGGAATGTTTGGGAGAAAGGAGTTCTTTGTTACAGATTGAAGAGCCTTAGGTCCTTGAGTCGGCTTGTGCGAAGAGACAGTACGTGGGCTCTGAGAAGTTGAGATATCCGAGGGATAGGCAGATTTTACACTGTACCTCTAAAGGGAAGAGAGTTAGGGTTCATGCACCCAGCTCCCAAACAACATCTAAGCACTGTGAAGCACCACTGCCATCTGCCAAGGCTTTGTCTTCGCAGAGGAGATGTAAGGGGGAACACCCAATTTTCTGAAGCCTCCATTACAGGTTGCCTACGAGCTGCAGCTCTTAGGAAAAACACTTCTTTCTCTGGGTTTCCAGGAAGCAAAATGTTGCCCTCCGCTGTTTGCAGCGTATCTGGAACAGAGAACTCACTGCCTCGGAGCCCAGCTGGTGCCTTACTCTGGTGCCACATCCCCAGCAATGCCCAGGCTGGCCCAGGACAGCCTCTGCCCTAGAGGTGCAGTTCAGACCCATGGGAGGCCCTGTGACCTCTTGGTTGCCTCCCGCTCGTGGGCACACACCTGGCACCTCAGCACAGGCACTTTGCAGGACTGGGCATAAGTTTGGGTTTAGTTTGGACAGATTTGGGTCTGCTGAATATCGGTCTCTTCACACTGCGTGTTTCATAAGCAATCCCAAGCAGCAAAGTTGTGCATCCTTAGACCAAAGACCTTGATTTCTCCCTTTGCTTTCATTTCTCCTTTGCAACTCTCTGACCTCTTTCAGGGAACTACTGAGACACACTGGCAGACTCATCCTCTGGTTCCACCTTACTGGAGATGCAATGCAGATGGATCCAGAACGCAGGTTAGCTTCCATAGACCTCCAACATCTAACTGGTGGAGTCTTCAACTAGTAAACAGAGGGAATGGTTGCCCTTCTTTGTAGTTGTGGAAATGGAGCCATGGGTGAAAACAGTCAGATGTTGGGGCAGGGATCTCTGCTGTGTGACGTGGTTTCACCCAGAAACCTTTGCTGCGTTAGCTCTATTGGCACTCTTCATCTCTGGTTCTTGAGATGCTACCAAGAGGGAGGTGACCCTCATCCCTTTCCTGCCCAGAAGGTAGCAGGAGCAAGGAGGGACAGAATTGGGGATACAACCCTGTGCCCAAGCACCTCCCTGCTCACACAGGAGCGTGACCCACCAGAGGTGGCAGGTGGAAATCAAACGTAATTTGGGACTGTTGGAGCACGGAAAAGTGAGATGAGTCGTGGTGGGGAGACCAGCCTCACCTTTCATATTCTAATGCCTTGCCTTTGCCTGATTTGTGAGCTCTGGGGAGTCCTGCTGGGAATTCACTCGAACGGAGGCACACGCTGCCGTCCCTCGGTAAATTACACAGAGATATAATGAAGGAGGAGAAATCAGTTACTCTGTGACTGCAGCTCCCCAGGGGACCTTAATTCAAATATTTGTGGAGCTGAGCAAGTGGGGCGTTGGGGAGCCGTGGAGTTGGAGCGTCTCTCCACAGGTTTCTGCAGGTGGTTGGTGATGGCAGGGCTGTGCACTGTGCGGTGGGATCCTTCCCCCAAGGGCTTTGAGCTCTTGGTGCTGTTAGCCAAGAGGAAGGCGATGAGGAAATAGGGAGCGTTGGTGCTGCATCTTCCTTAAACACAGAGGTGCAGATGGTGGTGGTGGCTGGAATGTTTGGAATGACTGTGGGGTGATGGGGGATCTGCCCATGGCTCTGCACTGCCCCAAGGGCTGTGGCCCAGCTGGGGATAGCTCAGACCTTGCCAGTTTCCTCCAGCCAGACCGGAGCAGGGCACGCGTGGGTCTTTTCCACCACCCACCCACATGGCCATTACGTTCAGAAGGGATCATAAAAAGGGTTCCATGCCACGTGGCAGCAGGTGAACCCCATATCGTTCAACTCAGGCATGAGAAAATCGATTTACCTCCAGCTCCGCTGCCAACCTGTGCCTTCTGTGCGCCCACAAACCAGGTTCACAGGACGTGCCTGAAACAACAAGTCCCGCTTCACCCTGACAGCCCAGGCTGTGACTCAGTGTGGTCCCACACCATCAACCCAGGTGCTCAGAGACACCTGTACAGCCAGGATAATGCACGCAAGTGTGAGCACACGCTCCTCGCACGCCTGCTCGCACGTGCATCAGCTCTGCTGGCAGCACCGTGCCGCTCCGCTCCCATGCCGACATCCCGCACCGAGTGCACGGCACCACATTGCACACACACATGCTCGCTCTGAGCAGCACGGCTGAGCTTCGTCTCGGGATGCCGTGTACAATGGGGGCAATCCCACTCACACCCACAGCCGACTGCAAGCCCCCACGTCCTCCCCTTGCACACCCAGCACCTCGGGTCGGCACGCACATGCGGTACGGATCTGTGGCACGCCAACTGTTGGGAAAGGGGAAAAAAAAAACCCCACACAGATTCAGCCGAGAGAGAGAGGGGGAAAGAAAGAGAGAGAGAATGACAGACTGCAATCCCCCTTGAGTGCCTATCCTCATGAATATTAATAAGATGGTAATTAAAATGCAGGGACACAGCAGGACGGATGCAGGCGCTGCCTTCGGAGCGCTGGGAACGGGGGGAGTGCGTCTTTCCAGGCAGGTTTTGATTCCGTTCTCTGATGAAAAGAAGAAAACGGAGCCTTCAACTTTAATCAGTTTAGAGTTTTTTTGACACGACATATCTTTAATTGCTGATATTTCTGCTCTCCTCAAACCCAGCTCTACCGTCTCCAGTCTAACCGGAGATAACGAACCACGGTGAAGCGCCGCGGATTCGTGCCTTGTTTACGCCTCGACTTGTTTGCTACTTTGCTGGGGTTTCACTTCTTTGCCTCAGGTTGGAGGGCACGGCCCTGGCACACCCAGCAAGGGCAGGGGGCTGGAAATGGAACCCAGCATCTCTTTGTGTAGCCCCCTCCCCATAGACTTCCCCTATTGAAGCCATAGGGAAACCAACCTCTTCTGGGTGCTCATCTCCTCTTCTTGGCCATGGCTTCCTCTGGAGGATGCTTGGGGCAGGCTCACAGGTCTCTGAACGAGGGGAACTGAAGTGTCGCTTGCTTCTGGTGAAGATCATCCACTGGGTCTGATCTGTGGATGGAAGAACGTCCAATGGGTCTCGTCCATGGATGGAGAACAATGTTGATGGGAAAATGAAGGAAGAGTGTTGTTGGTGCCCAAAGAGAATGTCTTGGGTGTGGAAGTAGGACCAGGTCAGCACAGAGATTCGGATGATGTAGGAGGGGCTTTCTGGCAAAGCGAAGAAAATAAGGACCCACAAAATACCCCATACCAGTATGACTGTTTAGTTTAAGTCAAGCCATAATGTTTGGTTTGGACAGAAAGGTTTTTTGTTTCACTGTGTCTGGAGGTGGCTTATTTTCTTTAGATCTCCTCTTTTACGTTGAGGTAATCTTTGAGCTGAAAGCAGTAGGTTTGCTGGAATGAAAATAATAATAATAAAAAAAATCTTTCAGAAAATGCCCAAATACAATTTGTCATGCAAGTGATGGAAGATGGTTTGCATTTTCAAACCTGCCCAGCATACACACCATGCGATATCCCTGCTGGAAAAGCAGAGCTGCAGCACCCTGGAGCTCTCGAGGTTTTGTTGTGCAGCAGGGCAATGCTGGCGTATAACGAGGCCTTTTCAGGTTGGACATTAGGAAAAGCTGCTTCTCCAAAAGAGCAGTGCTGCGCTGGCACAGCTGCCCAGGAGTGATGGGTCACCATCCCAGAGGTGTTCCAGAGATGTGGCACTGAGGGCTGTGACAGTGGGAGTGATGGGGAGGGATGGAGTCGGACCTGGGGATCTGAGAGGGCTTTTCCATCCTTCATGATTCTGTGACTCGTCTCTATCACAGACCTTCCCAGAGAGGTGTGGGATCCCCTTCCCTGTACCCAGCACAACTGTGGGATGCCTGCTCAGCCCAGCTGACCATGAAGCACCTTTGCCATGAAGCCCCAGCCCATTTCCCATACCCCATGGGCAGCAGGGGGGTCTCCCTGTCATCCTGCCCTACAGCAAAGCTGCTCCATACTGATATGAGCTGAAGCCAAGACTGATGGTGAACCGCCACAAAGCCAGTGTGTCAGCATGCATTCTTGCCCATCAGGGTGTTTGCTTTTCCATCCTTTTTAATGCATTTCGGTGTGGCAGGATTGATGAGGGGGTTATTTGCGTGTCCCTTCTTGCCTTTCAATAGGGTGGGTGTTGCAGCACGGGGTTGGACCCCTCTTCTCGAGCAGGAGTGGCTCTTGCATTGGCTTCCCTGGGCCATGTCAGAGCTGGGAAACATGAGGATTTCTGGAGGACGTGGAGGGGAAGGGCAGGTGGGGGACAAAGAAATGGGAGCTCAGTGAAGGGGACAGCAGAGGGAGGTGCCAGCAGCTTGGGACCAGCCAGAGCTGGGGGGAAACAAAACAAAGCTGCTTTGGGTGTCCTTTTCAGTGAGGGAAAAAGTCATTTTTATTATTTTTTCTTTTCTTTTCTTTTTTTTTTTTTTTTTTTACTGCTTCCTTCTCCTCCTTCGTTCTCTCCTCTCTCCTTTCTGCAGTGCTAAAACAACACTTTGAGAACTGAGAAGGGCACGGTCTGAGCTTCTCCTCAACCCCACACCTCCCAGCACTGCCGTTAAATCTGTGCTGAAAAAAGGATCAGCAAATATCAGGTTTGCCACGCGGATGCACTGACAGGGTTGGGGCACTTGTGGCAGGGACAGCCCAGAGTGACAGCCCCGGAAGCACCCAGCAAGGGCAGGAGTGCAAAACCCCATGGTAAATGGAAGGAGAAGGCGTTGCTTTGCTGCTGAGAGAGAATTTAGGTGGCAGGGATGAAACAGAGAAGCGCTGTGCAGGGAGCGGTGCTGGGGCTGGAGGGCCGTGGGAGGGAGGTGACAGGATGGCCCCGGGTACCGCTTCCTCGTGGCACCTCTCCAGCCGTCCCCGTCACCCCCTAGTCACATCCTGCTTGCGCTGGCTCCTGCCTCATCCTGCTGCCTGCAGTTTCTCAACCCCTTTCCCTCCTGCCAGCACTTTCTGGCTGCTGGGGTTGCTGCGGGGCAGCGGGGCTGGAGGCAGCTCTTGGAGCACCGGGAGATTTAGGATCGACGTGCTCCATCCTCTCCTGTTTGACAGCAGAACTGCCATTTAAGGGAGGGTTTGGAGGAGACGTCTTCCTCTTTCCAAATCCTTCTTGCCGGTGTAGCCCCCATCCCACAGACCCTGCAGCACGGAGCATCCCGGCATCTATGGGATCCTCACCATTCCCTGGTCTTCCCTGGGTCCTCACTTTGTCCCCAGTGCCCTTTCCTCCTCTGCAGCCCCATCTCCGGGGGGCCATGTGCTGTGGGAAGGATCACATCCTGCTGCGGGACGCTCTGTGCCCTGGCAGGGTGCAGCTGGAGCTGGCACTGCTCTGCGCTGGGCTGAGCTGTCCTGGCTTCCAAGTGCTTCTGCAACAGCAGGAGACCTCAAGGGGAGTTCTTAGTGGAGCAGGGAGATGCTGCAGCACAGCAGCAAGCTGGAGCTATGGGGAGGGAGGGACTCTGCCACGGACTTTCTGGGCTAACCTTGGTCAAGACAGCTTTCTCCCCGCATGTTTCTTGTTTTTTTTTTTTTTACCCAAACACAACTTTGCTGCCTTTGCTAGCTGTGCTGGTGCAGAGGCTGATTCCCAGCACCCCGGAGGAGGGCTGCTGGCTGCTGCCACAGCACTGCACTGCAGCAGCTCTGAGCTCAGCGCTCCGTGCTCGGGGTCTCAGCCCCATTGCGGAGCTGCTGCCGCAGAGCTGGGACCGCTGGGACCCAAATCCACATCCTGCAGGTCCCCGCTTTGCTCCATTGCCCAGCGCTGAGGCCTGGGCTGAGCGGCGGGCGGCGTCGCTTTGGGGTTTTGGCACACAGGGAACGCAGGTGGGTGGGGGAGGCACTTCCACGATCCCCACCATTAGGGAGCACAGAGCCCGGGGTGCTGCGTTGTGCCCCCAACAGAAGGCAGGGAACAGACGGAGGAGATGGTTGCGCCCGCCTGGGGCTCAGGGATGGGGCTGCTGGGCGCTGGCGTGGTGCATCCCTCCTTCCCCATCCCTCTTTCCCACGCGCAGGGCAACGTGGCCACGCACGGAGCCAACCAGGAGGGATGCGAGGAAGGTCGCAGCTCGGCGGGGCGGCTCTGGGCTCCCCGCTCTTCCCTCCAGACCACGCAACGGTTAAATTCCTTTCCAGCTGAGCTGGCAAGCAGAGCCCGAGCATATTAGTCAGATCCCTGTAGGGGGTGGGGAGGAGGAAGGAGCGAGCAGCGAGGAGGGGCCGCAGCCCAGCGCCGGGCTGAGCTATTCTCCGGGGCGAGTGCGGGGAGGCAGCGCAGCAGGAGTTGCTGCTTCCCAGAAACTTGATTATTTTTAACCCAGGAAGAAAAAAAAAAAAAAAGAAAAAAAAAAAAAGGAAGGAAGGAAAGCGGGCAGATTTAAAAAAAAAAAAAAAAAAAAAGAGTGGGGGTAAATCTAAAGAAACTGGAAAACATGAGGTTGGCGTCAGCACACAGCTTTGCAGAGGGGAGAGAAGGGGCAGAGAGGTTCAGGCTGCCCTGGGATGGGGAACGGAGCCCCAGCGGAGCTGCCCTGTGGGGTGGAGGAGAAAGCAAGGTCTTCTTTCTCACACTGCTTAACCACGTGTAGATGGGAGCCTGGGCAGAGTGCAGAGGCATCTCGGTGTTGTTCCCAGCACAACACGGTTGTGTTGGGTCTGAGATGCAGAGCCCTGCAGTGGTTGTTCAAAGCCCCACAGCTGGAAGAGCACTGGGGATCTGCTGCCCCACGCCTGGAGCTGCACTGCGGGCACAGGCACTGCAGTGTGGATGGGACACGGTGCACGAAGTCCCCTGTGAAGGGCAAACCCTTTCCGACCCAAACCCTCCCCATGTATTTGTATGACTGCAGCACCTGCACTTGGTTGGAAATTCAATGGCTTCCATGGCTGTAACACCAGCCCAAAGCATTACAAGCCATGGGCCCTTCCAGGAAATATCTGCAATCCCCCACTGTGCTGCCCAGGGTGGTACTGGGGCTCCTGAGCTGCTGTGCTCAGCCTCAAACTGAGCTCCATGGGGAACATCATGTGAGGAAATGTCCTCTATCCACAGACACCATGTGGAAACAGGGCCACGACCCTCCCTCAGGAGGTTCTTCCATGTTGGACCTCTGTGGGACTTGGGCTGTCATCAGCTCTGCTCTGCTGTGCCCAGATCCTGGATGGTGCTGGTGATGATGTCCACATGATGGCATCAGAACCATCATTGCACTGGAGAAGAAGCCCTTAATTTTGCAGACACAGCCAAGCCAGGTCAGAAAGTGGATCCCGTTCCCCAAAGGCAAAGAAGTGACAATGGCAATCAGTTCAGCTGAACAGGCAGCAAGCACCCCTCAAACTGCAGAGAAAACAAAACGCTTGACAAAGGCACTGCTGCTCTGTTGGCTCCTTGTGGGGCTGCTGAGGGGCTTTGTGCTGGTTTGGTCCATGGAGCAATGTCACCCCATCATGTCCCAGCACCAGCCTCCCTGCCACCAACAGGCTCAGCAGTGCATGCCCCATCCCTGGAGCTGCTCAAGGCCAGGCTGGATGTGGCTCTGGGTGACGTGATCTGACAGTTGGGGCTGGAACTGGATGATCTTTGAGGTCCTTTCCAACCAAACCATTGTGTGACCCGATCAAAACATGTGGCTCACTGGGTGCAAAAGTGCCAAGCCTTCCTCCTCACCTCTTCCTCTCCCAAACCCCAAGAGCCTTCAGTGGAGAGCTCCCCCATGCTGGCACAAGCAAGGGCCCTGGGGATGGGCCAGGAACTGCTTCCACCCCACGGCTGCAGCGGGATGGAGCTCGTAGCATCACCCTCCCCACTGCATGCCCACAGGGCTGGGGTTTGCTGAGGGGCTAGGGTGGCAGAAGGCCCTCCGAAGAGCCCCTCTTGCTGCAGGCAGCCTAGTGCACTGCTCGCAGGGTATTTTTTTCTTCCTCGCTCTTTGTTAAGCTCCCTTTCAGCTGAAATGGCAATGCCTGGGTGTTCTGAGCTGACAATAATTGCTGCAGTCTAGACACTGTCTGGTATGAGGCACGGGGAATCAAAGAGGCCCCTTCTCTCGCAGCGACTTTCACACATGCTCCCTTGCTTGGGCTCCTTCCTTCTCCCTCTCCCATGTTCCCTTGGTCTTTGCCTTTTCTTTTTTTTGTTAATTTTTTTTTATTGCTCCCCTCTATCTGCATCGCGCAGAGCTGGAGGAGAAGCGTCAGCATCTTCCCCCACGCGTGCTCCCTCTCTGCCGTCTGTTCCATGCTCCCCCTCTCCCTCTCTCTCTCCCTTTCTCATCTGTCTCCTCTTTCTCTCCTTCCTCCACTCTTACCTTTATGCTATTCCCTTCCTCCCAAAGTTAGCAGAGAAGCGAGAGGGTGGGGGCTGGCTCTGCAGGAGTTTAACTCCTTCCTTACCCTCTCGAAGCTTTCCTCTTCCTGCTGAGCCCCTCCTGGCTGTGGGAGCCCCTACCCATCCCATCCCTGGATCCACAGGAGGTGCCTGGTTGTGCTGGAGTCACATGCAGCCTCATGTCCAGATACCTTGGGCATGGAATCATCCGTTCCTGCACCATTGCTTGGCCAACAGCATGGCCATTGGGAAGAGGTGTCCATTGGGGACCCATAAGAAGGGGCGACTATTGGGGGCGCATGGGATGGCATGTCCATTGGGGACCCATGGGAAGGGACGTCCATTGGAGGACCATGGTAAGGAGCGTCCATTGAGGGCCCATAGGAAGGGGTGTCCATTGGGAAGTCCCCCACATCTCAACATTGCAGTGGTGCAGAGCTGGGGAGGTGCTGCAGATCCTCCATCACCTCCATGCCCAACAAGAAGGCAGCCAATGTGGGAGATGTGTGGAGGAGCCAATGTGGGAGCATCTCCCTGCCACAACTGCACTGATGGGCACACACAGCACTCGGGAGCAGCAGCTGTTCCCCAACAAATATTTGCTGGGCTGCAGGTGTGTCCCAGCTGCAGGAAACCCATCATTGCCTCTTTGGGTACTTGGGTTGCTCCTTCCACCCACAGCAAAGCAATGGGAGATCTGCAGGCTGCACCAGACCTCATTAGGTGCTGCCTCAGTCTGTGTGTTGCTGGTGTTTCAGTGGGCTGCCGTGTTGCAGTTCCAATCATGCCCAGGACTTATTGTGCTATCATGCTATTAACAGATCATTTCTAGCTCACTTCTGGACTTCTCTTAATCTCTGCTCCCTGCACAAATAGTCGCTTTTTCTGCAAAGCCCAACTAAATAGCGCCGAATTCTCATATGTGTGTTTTGATTGCTGTCAAATGCTTTCACCGGAGGGGAAACTGAGGCAAGGCACAGGGCAGCCATCTGCCAGCCAGCAGGGCCCCCCCATGGGACGTGGAGCTGCTGTGCAGCCCCGCTTGCATTGCCCAGCATCTCAGCGGCGGCGGTGCTGCTCGCCTACCACGGGAAAGTCACATTAGGAAAGTATGCAATGTATTTTTAACTGTCTATAATGCAATTTAGCAGCTGGAAACGAGGACAGAAGCCAACCCCGTGCGACCAGCCAGATCTCTGCCGTCCATAAGCAAGAACTCGGTGGACGCGGTGTTATTCTGTCAGGCTGGGGACCTTGTTTGGGAAAAGGGCAGGGAAGGGCCGTGTCCTCAAAGTCGGGCTCTGTCTCTAGCCAAGGGGTGATGGAGCTTGGGGACCTCGCTGGGGCAAAGAAATGCTGGTGGTGTGACAGAGCAGGAGAGGAGACAGCCCCAGGGGAGGGAAACAACTGCTGGAGGTCAGCGGCAGAGCCAGGAATAAAATCCAGGTGTGCTGAGCTGGCGCTGGGTTTGTATTCCCGCACATGGGTGCATGCAGCACTGCTGTCCCCAGGTGCAGAGAGAGCTTCCCAAAGCCACCGGTGCCCTCCGGAGCTCCACTGCAGGCTGTGGGGCAGCAAATCTGCAGGATCTGGGGGGAGAGATTTGGGGTCTGTGTTCCCTGGAGCATCCCATACAGCACTGCTGGGTCCGGGCCCCGCTGGAAGGATGCTGATAAGGCAGCGAGGATAAAAACACTGCCTTTATTTTGAAGCTTATCTCCAAATCCTAATGAAAACAGATGAAGAGGGAAGGCAGGGACATCGGAGGTGCAATGGGGCTGGGGCTGGGCGGTGCTGTGCAGCAGAATGCGGCTGGGTTGGGAGTCCAGTTGGCTCCAGCATGAGATACAGCACGGGGGGAGTGTGAGATAACAGTAAAGCTTTGGGGCAAACCCAGCGAGCTGGGGCACAACTCTCGGGTCCCACACATGAGGGGAGAAAAGTTGGAGTGGCTGCAGTCCCTCTTCCTGCCCCACCAACACCCTGAAACTGAGAATCCACTCTTAATAAGGGACTCGATGAGGAAGAAAAACCTTGAAACCAAGGAAACAAGGGAAGCAAAAGGAGAAAAAATCCTTTGCAAGGGGTGATGAAGAGGGAACGTTTAGCAGGTTGGGATGCCTGCTACAGAAGAGGTCCCATCCCAGAGTGGCATCAGCTGCAGCCTGGGGCAATGCTGTAGGAGAGCGCTGGGGGCAGGAGGTGGGATGGAGGGGGGGAGCAGAGGGCTGTGGAGAAGCTGTCCGAAGGTTCCATGGAAGGAAATCCTTCCTTGCCAGATCTGGGACACCCCTCACATAGGGGCAGCGACACACGCCCTCCATCGCCGCCGTTTGACGCAGGGCACAGCAAACCATGGGGAGGGGGCACAACCCCATCTGTCCCCATTCAGAGCAGCGCTGTGGGGCGCACACCCCCATCCCTCTCCTGTCCCCATAGCTCAGTGCCCGGCCCCACTCGGTGCTGCGGGACCGTAACGTGATATTTCCCCGCGCGTCCCCCGGAGGGTTTTTTCCATTACACAGAACGGAGCTGCCTGCGCGCCCGGCTCCCCCGCCTGCAACCTCTGGCACCGCTTTTCCAGCGGCACATTGTGCAAATGTAACCTTTCAGCAAAGCCACTCCTACGGCAGGAAGCCGTGGGGCCTCGGCTGCTGCCAGGAACGCAGCCGGCTCGGAGCTGGAAGGCAGCCCGTTAATCAGAGCCGGCTGACAGCAAAGCACACATCCTGGGCAACAGATTTCTGCTCCCGCTCCCTCGCGCTCAGCCTCGCCTCGCCGTGCCTGCATCGCTCCTGCTCGGCTGCTTTCTGCCAGCCCTTCTGCCTCCCCCTCCTCTACCTCCTCCTGGGGTGTCCAGCAGGGTTTGCTCCTTGCTGTGCGTGGGGGCAGTTACCAGCCTGGGGGTCCTGCTGTGCAATGGGGGCCAAAGGGGTGTTTGGTGGGGCTGCCCCCTGTGGTCACAGCACCCACAGGACCCCCTGCAGACAGCACTTACAACCACACCTCAGCACCGTACCCATCACCATATGGCAGTGCTGTGCTCATGGTGCTGGCCTGCCTGATGGAAACCCATTGTGCGTATGGGGTGTGGGGCCATGGGGTGTGGGGCTATTCCAGAACCCCCAGCCCTCCCCAGGCCCAGGGGACACCCAGCCCTGTGCTGCAGGCAACTTTGGGGAAGTGTCTTGCCTGCCTCCAGTTCACCATCACAACCAAACGGGAGCTTTTCTATGAGCTCAGACAACATGTCAGGATTCTACTTGGCTCATACCCGAGCTTTCTCCATTTACATCTGCACTTGTGCCCAGGTGAAGCCCAGCAAAGAACAAGAGGTGAAGAAACCCCACCATCACTGTCCCCATGCAATGGGCTCTGTATCTTTTGCATCTGGTTTCTTCCGGGACTTGAAACACAAAAGTGCTGCGTTGTAGTTTGTCTGTTTTTGTGTTGTTTCCAGCCCAGCTGGAAGCAGGAGGTATCAGAAAATGGAGAGGTGGGGATAAAAAAAAAAAAGAAAAGAAAAGTAAAAGGAAAAAAGAATCGATCTGGCAAGAATCCATCTTCCTGCCAAATCCACCGAACCCGGGATGCTCGCACCTTGCTCATCCCAACCCATCCCCTCGTGCCCAAATGGCTTTGGGGATGCTGCACAAAGCATGGCCCCACTGCTGGCGTCGAAGCCATCCCTGCATTTATTTCACCTTTTCCTCTGGTTGCGAATTGTCCGGGAGCAGATGGCGATTTTCTCAAGTGTATCCGTTATTCGAAGTCGCTCACCGAGACAGGGATGGCTCACACAAACCCGGCCCCCCTGCAAAGCCATCATTTGGTCTTTCCATCTGCCCAGCCACTGCGTTTGGTGTGGGTTTCAGCCAGCTCCATGGGGCAGAGCGGGACGGCACGGCCCTACACGGTCATCCCCTTAACTATGGGACGTGGAGCCGTGACGGCCAGGGCAGCTTGGGGTGGAAAGCAATCCCTGGAGCTGGGGGGACTCTCTCCTTATGAGCCCCTGAATGGGCTCCCAGGCCCATCTGCTGCCACATTCTGGCTGCATTTTTCCATTTTCCCTTCCCAGTCCTCTCCTTCTCCCCTCTGCAAAAGCAGCCATGGGGCCTGGAGCTGCCTTGCAGGGATGGGGCAGTGCGCTGTAACCGGAGCCCATTGGGACCCCCTGCGCAGCCCCACGCCAGGAATGTTGCTCCAAGGGGGGCTGCCAAGGGCTGACAAAGGGGGAACCGCTTTGAAATGCAGCTTGCTGTCCCTCCCCTGTGGCTTAAACAAATACCCCCCGGCTCAGGGGGTGCCTCCCCGCATCCCACAGCCTTTTGTTGCCAAGCTTTTGTCTGGGGTGTGGAGAAAGGGCTGGGACCCCCCCAGCCTCCCCCAGGACACCCATGTGGATGGGGTCTGGGATGCTGAGCGTGGGGCTGAGAGTGGCTCAGTGTCCCATCATAGGGCCTGGGGATGCTCTCTGAGCCCCTCTGCCTGCTGTCCCTCCTGTCCCATCCCCATAGTGTCTCACCATAGGCGAAGTCTTTGAGTCTCCACATGGGAACTACCATCAGCCTGTGCCATTTCTGTGTGCCAATCTGCATCCAGCATCCAGCTCCCATATGGGGGGGGCCCAAACCCAAAGCTTGGGGGTGTTGCAGAGCCCACTGCCCCTAGGATTCCATTAAGGAACTTGTAATTTTGCATCCCCAAAGGCACTTCATGGAGTTTCCTTCCGGGGAAAATAGTTGGGGGAAAATCCTTTGAGGGGGGGTTGAACAACCCCAAAATGCCCAAGGAAATGCCCAAGGACATGGCAGCGCTGGTCTCCAGCCATTGTGCCGTGCAGAAGAACCTCCTGAATTAACCACAGGAAAAGTAAAACTCAAAATGAACCCCTTGGAAACCAGACCCAGACTTCTCCCACCCCCCCCCCCCCCCCAAGTCACAAAGACAACAGAAGCCCCCAACTGCTGCTCACATCCCTCCACGCTGCCCCAAAGGTGGGAGATGACCTGAGACACCCCAACCAGTGCCAACGGGGCCACAATGGGAAGGTTGGGTTGGGGTCAGGCAGAGCCCGTTTATCCCTTTGCTGTTGGGGGTGGGTGCATAGGGGGATCCCCGGGGGGGGGGGGGGGGGACACTCAGCCCTCCTCTGTCCACGGGACGGCGGTGGGTGAGCGCAGTGCTGGGCTGTGTCCCCGGGGAGCAGCGGCCCCGCAGCCCCGCGCCGCGCTCGTCACCCAGACAAGAGATCAATAACTAATTTCACTGCAGCAGCAGCGCGGGTTTTTTTCCAATAATTGTGAGCCGGCGGTTGGGAATGAGGCTCTCAGCACCGCTCCACACTAACCTGCGCCCGATCAATCGCCACACCGCTGGGGCAGCAGGAAAACTCATTTTTCTCTTTTTCTTTCCTCTCAGCCTCCTCCTCCTTTCACCGCTCCCTCCTTGGGCACTGCAGCTCCGGATCCGGCCCCTCACCTGGGGGGCTGTGCTGAGTGTCCCCCACGTGCAGTGGCTGTGTGCTGCTCGTCCCATTTCCTGCGGGACAGACCCTGTGCCAAGCGTAGGGCGCAGCATCTGTCCTCATCCAGGAGCACTGTGGAGCTGTGGTTACGGAGCTGTGCCTTTCGGTGGCCAGCTGGTGCCTTTGTGTTGCCCATACATGTTCAGTGATGCAGTAGGAGATCTTTGGGATGCTGTGGGGTTGGTCTGATGTTGGCTATGAGTCTCGGCCGGGTTCCTCCCTTCTTATCTGTCTCTTCAGCATCTGAGATCCTGCTGTGCCTCAGTTTCCCCACACATATCTGTACCAGCTGGGTGCAGCTCCTTGAGCTGCCCACGGTCCCTGTGCTCTGGATCCCATCACACAGGACGCAGTGAAGAGCTCAGTGCTGGGCCCTGATGCCAGTCTCTGGAGTCCCAACATCCACACACCCAGAAGGCATTGAGGAACAGTGCGGTGTGCAGCATCCCCTGCTTGTGTGCTTTGCCCCAGCTTGGGGATGATGAGAATGGGTGCGCAGAGCCCACCCTGAGCCCCATCCCTGTGCTGGTGAGGTATTTCTGTGTCCTTTTGGTGAACTAGCACATGACTCTCATGGTTAACATTTGCCTTAACCCTCTTTCCACACATTGGTTTGTATTTGCATTACGCCCAGGCCACGGTGCTCAGGAACACAGGGTGCTTGCAGGGCTCCCCCCATGAGCAGCAGTGTCCCCCAGCCATGGCTAAGGTCACTCTTCATGGGTTTCCCAGCAGCACTGGGGCCTCCATCCTTTCTCTCCCATTTAATCCCATGAATTAAACACCGCCTTCACCGCGGAGCGCCGAGCGGTGCCGGCGTAATGTCCAAGTTTTATGACTTGCCTTGAAGGCACCTATTGATTGGGGTCCTCTCTGGATGATGGAGCTTTTAGTGCATCCTGGGCTGTCTGAGCAGGGCTGGATCCTCAGCCCATGGGGCTCAGCAGTGCCGTGGCATCACGTCTCGGTGCCCCATCTCCGTGGATCCCAGGGGGAGGCAGCAGGCAGGGACCTCGGTGCCCACACGGCGCCTTTAAGAAGCCCACAACCAGCTCCAGGAACACGAGCTCAAGGTCACAGTGGGAAACCTGCGGACTTGGCAGCGAGGAGAGGAGAGCGGGCGGAGGGAAGGAGGAGGGAGGAGGGAAGCAGCCGGGGATAAAACCCAAATTCTGGCAGGGGAGAGGAGATGGAGAGGAGCAGGGAGGTGGGGTGTAAGGGGTTCCACCCAGGGGTGCCCAACTATGGCCCCTTGAGGCCCTGCCACGTCCCCTGCTGCAGTGCCCAGATGCCCTCTGGGAGGTTTGGGGTTACCGAAGGCGCTGGGAATGAGGCAGCTACTCCTGGTCTGGGTTTGGAGATGCCCGATTTTAATTTTCATCAGCAGAATTAATCTGCAGAGCTGTTTCCCCCCCCCCCCTCCCCCCTCTCCTTCCTTTCCTCGCTGGTTTCGACGTAGAATTTGATCACTTCTCCCAGGAGCTCGGCACCATTAACATTCACTCCTGGCGCGCGCGAGCCGCGCTGCATCGCCAAGCGCATCGCAGGCTGCGGGCTGTGGGCTGTGGGCACCTCGACCCCCGTGAGCAGCCCCAGCCCTTTGGCCTGGCACCATCCTCATCCCCCCACCGAACCAGGGAGGGGCTGCTTCATTTCTGTGCCCGGAAATGTAGGAAAATGAAGGGCGCAGAGTAGGAGCAGGGGGTGCTGCCCTTCCCCTGCTTCCAGCCAGCCTTGGGCTCAGACCTGGAGGTGTCCATAGGGTCCTGGCCTCAGGGTTTGCTCTGCAGCTGCTGGGACACCTGGGACCATCCAATACAATGGAAGCCAGAGAGTGCTCTGGGGGTAGGATCCAAATCTTGCACCATTTCACAATTTAAGGGATGTGAAGCGGTCACCCTGGGCTGCCTCAGAGTTGCATAAAGTTGTAGACTTTGTTTTTTGATTTTTGTTTGTTTTTCTTTGATAAAGATTAATAAAGAATTAACTCCTTTTTGTTGTTATTATTACTCCATCACTGTCGCTATCACTGTTACCATTACCATTACCATTGCTATTACTATTGCCATTGCTGCTATTGCTGCTATTGATGCTATTGCTATAACTATTGCTATTTCTACTGCTACTATTTCCATTCCCATTCCTGTTCCCATTCCTGTTCTCATTCCTGTTTCTCTTCCTATTCCCATTCCCATTCTCATTCACGTTCCCATTCCTATTCCCATTCCCATTCCTGTTCCTACTCCAATTCCAATTCCTGTTCCAAACTGCTGCCTTCGCATGACTTGCAGTTTTCCTGGCACCAGCACAGCCCCACCTGGGATGATGCCCTCTGGCCCTGAGGTGCCCCCTGTGCTGCAGCAGCAGCAGGAACTGCATCATTCCCTCCATCAGTGTGGGGCTGCATCCTCCCCATGTACAGATGATAGCAATTTTTCCCCTTTCTGGCTATGGCCCCATGCATTGAGCCCAGCCATGCTGCTCCTCGAGGGCACAGAGGCATTCACCAAAACGAGAAGCCAAATGCTTTCTTTTTAGCCTCGCTTTAACAAATATTAATTAACAAGAGAGTAAACACTAATCCCGAACTGACACAAACTGCGTTGCTTGAAATGAATGTTTGGGACCTGTCTGTGCTGGGATTTACAGCCACGTGGGTTAATGGGTGCTAAATCATTGCTCAGACTGCAAGGGGAAGCTGAGCTGGCGAGGGGCTCTGCGTGCTGCTTAGCCTGGCATCGGCTGCACAGGGTGCTGGGGCTGCACTGGGCTGTGCCGTGCCATGAGCTGCTCTGGCAGGAGGTGTGGATCCACTCAATGCTTGGAGAAATGGTGCCCCCACCCAGCAATGGCTTTAACCATAGAGCGCTGCAAGAGCGACCAGAGAGTCACCCTTGCCTACAGCCAACCTCCAACCCTTGTGGGTGCAGGGGAGGCTGGGGGCTGAAGGCTGGGACTCACAAGTCTTGAGAGGGGCCCAGGGAAGCAGGCAGGCGGGACAGATCCAGGCCGGGTTTTCTTCATTCTTTCTGCTCTGTCGTGCAGGCTGGGGAGCTGCTGCCTGTGCTCATGCTGCTCCAGTCAGTCCTGCTCCAGGCTGAGCTGCACAGCCAGCGTGAGCCAGCACTGGGAACTGGGAAACTGCTTCATGTGCACACTGCATCCTCCCACCAACCGCTGCGTCCTCCCTCTGAGCACTGCATCCTCCCCGGCGTGTTCACTGCACATTGACTGGGGCAGGACCACGACAACGCATGGAGGACACTGGGTGCTCCATCCCCCCCTTGCTGGGAGGGCTCCCCTTCATCCCTTGTACTCAGCCCCATTTCGGGAGGGCTGGGAAGGGGAAGGTTGTGGGGGCTGCAGGGCTGGAAGTCAGCTCTGAGGGTCGGCTCCCTGCGCATCGCCTCGCCGTGCCGTTCTGCAGCGCCTTGCTTCCTATCATGGAATTTTAATTTGGTTAGTTGAGTTCTTTAAACAGTGTGAACTTGCTAAGTGCTTTGCATATTTTATACTCATGAGTAACATTTATCAAACAGAAAGTACAATTAATCAAATAAGGAGCTTTTGTAACCCGGAGCGGTTTCCCTTCGCCCTCATCTCACCCTCCACATCCCCTTCTCTCCCTGCCACTGCCCCATCTGGAAACACACATACACTGATACACATACACAGGTATACATATTACAAGTATTTTATGTATGCATAGATATATTTATGTCTCGTATAGATGCGTGTATCCATGTATCTGTGCTGTGTAAATACACGTGTGTGTAGGTATGGTGTGTGTGGTATGGAATACGCGTGTATGTATGTACAAATGTGTAAGTATATACATGTATGTGTACGTACACAGATGTGTGGTCCAAGTAAACTGTATCTGTGTATGTACATGCACACAATATTATGTTCATAAAATTATATACACAGTCTATAGAGAGAACATTTATATACGCACTGTTCTTGCTAATAACCAGTATCTTGTAGCTGTCACCTGCCATCTAGTACAGTATATAGCATATAGTGTATAAATACAGCAAAGAGCATATAGTATATAGCACATAATATATAGCATATAGTGCATAACAAATAGTGTATAGCATGTAGTGTGTAACATTTAGCTGGTGCTGGGCACATTGGTGGCTCCCAGCAGCACAAGGAGAGCACTGACCTAATTTGTTGTGACGTCCCAAACCCACTGCAGTGCAGTGCTGGAGGTGTGGGGCGCAGGGCAGCGTGTGTGGGGTGTGGGATCCCCTGTGTGCCCCGGATTGTTGGCACCTGAATGGGGCACACAGCATGCTGGTCACTGGGAGCAACGCGTGCAGTGCTGGTCAACTCACCTCCAAGTGGTAGTTTGAAATTAATTAGAATTAATTAATCAGAAAAGGGTAATAGGGGTGATTAAGTACCTAGGGGAAAAAGAAAATAATCCTGAATGTTGTAGGAATGGTGATTGCCTCGAATGGAGGGGAGTGAGAGGTGAGTGCCAAGGAGTAGATGGGGTGGGGATGGAGGGTGAGGGGACTCAGTGCATGGGGATCACACAGTGATTGGGGCTGGACAGAGGGGAAGGGAAGGGGAAAAATGGGAAAGGGAAGGAAAGGGAAAAGAAAAAAAAAAAATTAAAGTGGAAGGGGAGAAAAGGGTAAGGGAAAGGAGAAAAAGAAGGGAAAATGAAAGGGAAGAGGGGAAGGGGAAAGGGAAAAAGGAAGGAGGGAAAGGAAAAGAAAGGAAAGAGGAAGGAAAATAAGGGAAAGAGGAAGGAAAATGGAAAAGGCAAAAGGAACAGGAAAAGGAAAGGGAAAAGGAAAAAGAAAAGGAAAAGAAGGGAAAGGGAAGTGAAAGAGGAAAAAAGGCAAAGAACGGGAAGAGAAAAGGGAAAGAGAAAGAAAAAGGAAAGAAATGGGAAAGGAAAAAAAAAGGGGAAAGGAAAAGGAAAAGGAAAAGGAAAAGGAAAAGGAAAAGGAAAAGGAAAAGGAAAAGGAAAAGGAAAAA